>NW_022985028.1:766723-780276 GCF_010015815.1 Dothidotthia symphoricarpi CBS 119687
TTTCTAAGCTATCTAAAAGAGAAGAAAGAGTTATTAATAGGGCTATAATAAATAACCCTAAGGTTAAAAATAAGAGTGTATTAGTTAAAAATAACCTTCCTATACATAAAAGAAGCTTACAAAGATTTTTTAAAAGAGAAGGATATTCTATTAATATAGCTTCTAAAAAAGCTTTATTAGATAGATATAAAGCTAAAAGGAGGCTTTTACTAGCTAAAGAGCAGGATAAAAACATCAGAAATATAAATCTTAATAAGATAGTATTTTCTAATAAGTCAGCAATCCAGCGTAGGCACGGTGCTAGAAAGGAATATTACAGAAAGAAGGGAAATAACAGAGTTAGCAACCAAATAGTTAATACAACTAATACAAGTAAGTTTAAAATTTTTTCTAGTAAGCCAAGTTTTAGAGCTTTTTTTTCTCTTTATTTTTATTTAACTATCTTTTTTATAGCTTTAAAACTGACTTTTTTACAGCCCAGGACATTTCTATCCAAGTTTAGGGAGCAATTTAGATAGGTAGACGCTCTAAATTAGAGGTTATTAAAACGCCTTTTACAACTAAGTCTTATAAAATAAAGACTACTTAAGAAAGGTTTTAATACGCTATGTTAAACTAGCTATTAAAAAAGGTAAGTTTATTATTCTTTATTTCTAACTTTTTTATTTTTTTTAACCTCTATTTTTACTCCTTTAATTTTTTCTAAATTCTTAAAAAAATTTTTATACTTATATCTATTTATGCTAGAAGTTTTAGCAAGATAACGCTAAAACTTATAAAACGCTAAATATAATAGCTTAGTTTAAGAGAAATAAAATTTCTCTTTATTAGCATCCGCCCTACAGCCTAGATCTAGTACCTATTAAAAATATCTGGAGTCTATTAAAAGATAGACTAGATAATAGAATAAGTACTAGTTTAGGAGTAGGAGCTAGTAAGGCTAATATAGAGGCCTTTAAGAGGGCTATATATAAGGAGTAGGATTTAATCCTGTAACAGAGTATAGATAACTGTATTTTATCTATACCTAGGCGTTATAAGGCAGGTATAGACGCTAAAGGGTGGTATACTAAGTACTAGTTAGCTATTACTTATTATATTATTCTATTTTAACTACTTTTACTACTTTATTAAATTCTATCTTTTTTACTTAAGTAACTATACCTAAAAAACTCAGAATCTAATATTTATAGATAGATAAGAAAGTTTATACTATTTTAAGTTAATTTTATACCTATAAAAAATACTTATTACTACTTCTATTAGACTCTTTTTTACTCCTCTTAAACACTGCCAAAGAACTATCCTCTAGAGATTACTAAGCAAAAGTTTTATATAGGTAAGTTATAAATCTGTATTTTCTCTTTCTAAATCTCTTTTTTTTATATTTATAGCTCTACTACTAACTAAGATATACGCTCTTGAAATAGTAGACCTTTAAAGTAACTTTTTATTTGTGTCACCCCACTGTATTTCTAGTAGACTATAACTAGTGTTACTTAAGACTTTCTTTTTTAGCTATTTAATAGCTTATATTGTAATTTCTTATACTATATAACTATTCTTACTAGCTCTAGCCCTTTAACTACTCTATTTACTAGTAAATACTATTTACTATTAATAGTATATTACTGCTAGCTCTAGCCTAATTAATATTCTTCTCTTTTTCTAACTTAACTAGTTCTTGTATAGAACTATTCTTACCTTCTCTTTTAATAATATTTCTTCTTAACTTTATCTTTATAGCTTACTTATTAAGTATTTAGAGCTCTACGTCTAACTCCTAGTTATAGAGTATAAGGCTAAGGTATATTCTAAATAGCTATCTAAGTTAGAAGATTTAGCATAAAAACTAATTCTAAATAGATTACTAGGTAAGTAGTTTAATAATTACTAAAGTATTTACCTCTATAAATATAACTGCCTTAGTAAAAGCAAGTACTAAAGTAACTATAATACAGTAGTTATTATACCTCTACTAGTGCCTAATACTTAGGACGTTTTTCTTTGCGTTTCTACTAAGTAGGTAGACTATAGTATTATTACTATACCTTTACTAAAGAGCTAAGGCAAGAATAAATATAATAATAGGCTTAACTAACTTAATAACTACTTTTATATCCTTTTATTTAGTTAGGATATTTAAGTCTACTACCTTATTACTAGTAGCTAGATATAAGACTATTAAAGTTATTACTTTATTATAGATTTTAAAGACCTCTTTAAGTTTAGTACTACCTTTTATAATTATATTAAGATTTTTAGTAAATAGATTATAAGCTTCTAGATTACTAAAGCTTATAGTATATAATTATATCCTAGCTACTCTATAGTTTAGTTATACGCTAGTTTACTTAATCTGCTTAGCCTTTAATATAGCTAGCCCTAGAAAGCTTATAAAAGCTAATTTATTATTACAAAGAAATACTACCTTATTATTAGTTTTAGTATTATCTAAGTTAATTACTTAAGCTTATATAGCTATCTTAAACTAGCACTTTATATCTTTAATAGTCTTTCTCTAGTATACTGTAGATATTAGCTAATAGGTAGTTATATAATTTCTATTTATAGATAAAATCTTAATACCTTTAAAGCTTACTATCTTCTATATCCTACATAATATAAACTACTTATAAATATCTATAGTATACTATATTATCTTATCTATATTTCTATCTTTTACAGCCTTAAATATTAAAGCTTACTTCTTACTTAGCTTAGTCCTACTTATTAAATTCTATTAAGTAACTATTAGTATTCTATTATATAAGATAGTGCTATTCTTAGATACTTTAAAATTCTTTTTAATCTAAGAAAAGAGCTTATTCTAAAAGTTTAGTTTTAATTTACTAAGGTTATTCTAAATAACTTCTTACTAGTTTCCTATAAGATAAGATAAACTCTTAATACTAATAAGGGTATAGTAGATAAAAGTAAGTGCTTCTGCTATACTATTCTTAAACAGTGTCCTAGATAGTGCCTAAGCCTTTTACTAATATCTATAGTTACTTTTTCTTATATACTAGTATATATTAAAGAAGAGTATTAATAGGTTTTTTACTTTATAGAACTTATTATAAATAGTATACCTATAGATTACTTAGTTCTATAGAATTATTTACTTAGTATTATCTTTAAAGCCTCCTTAGAAGTAGATCTGTCTATATATATAAAAGGTTTATGTCTTAAGTAGAGTTCTAATATATATTGTTATAGAGCTATACCTATAGATTAAGAAGAATTATATAGATAATAGTACTAGACAGTTAAGTATAAAGTCTTTATAACTATCTACCTTCTTAGGTAAATCCTAATTAATATATTCTAAGTAATATTTACTATATAGCTAGTAATTACTCTTTAAGGTATCTCTATTACTATTTAGGCTAGCTAGTAAACTACTAGTATTTACTCTAACCTTTATCTTATTAAGCTTATTATTTATAGGTCTTTCTATTAAAGGTAGTGTTAGGACTTTACTAGCTATAGTCTTTTAGTAAAAATAAAACTTTATAGTAAATTCTTATATAGGATTAATTTAAAATATTCTCTTAAATATACTAATAGCCTCTATTTACTAAGCTTTTATAGACTTTTTAGCTTTAGTAATAAGAGTTAGTGCTAGGCAGAGTTTATAGTTATAAAAGATACTATTAAGTTTATAATAATAAGTAAAGGTAAACTTAGTACTTACTTTTAATAGGTATAGGCTAGGAGTATTACTTTCTACTAGGTAGTATATTACTAGGTTTATATTCTTTATAATATCTATATAGTTAATAAAATACGTATACCCTACTACTAGTATAAGAAGGTATATTCTTATCTTTTTAAACCCTATTATATCTACGTATATACTACTATTACAGTTTCTAAGTTCCTGTACTATAAGCCTATAGGTAGTAATTAGTTAGTATAGTTTAAATATTATAGTAAAACCCTACTTTATAGGTAGTAGAACAGAGGCAGTTCTTCTAAGCTTTAATATATAAATTCTAAAGAAGTTTATAGCGTTATTATAGTCTATATTATAGTAGTGCTTTATATACTACCTAGCCTTATAGCTAATACTATCTTAGAGACTATATAAGTAATTAGAATTATAACTAGTTTATTACTATTAAGTACCTTAAATATACTATTAATTAAGAGCTTCTTACTTAATATCCTTCTCTATTAACTTAAGTTCCTGCTCTATATTTATATTTATATTAATTTTATTATCTACGTCTAAGTTACTATCTACTTTATCCTTTCTTATTAGGTTTACAGAGTCTAGGTTATAGATATTTAGTAGCTTTTTATTATTACTAAAAAGGTTCTAAATTAGTAGTAGAGAGCTTTTATATAATAGTAAGCTTTTAAGTAATAAAGTTCTTTTAGGTAACTATATTCTTTAAAGCTAAGAAAGCTGTTAATATACCTTCTTAGAAACTAGCCTAGCAGAAACCTCTTTACTTAAGCTATTAACTTATAGTAGTTTTTTATAGGTATTCCCTTCTTATATAAAGAGTATAGTCTCTTTCCTCTTCTTCTAGCTAGTTCTAGAGGATATGCCCTTTAGATATAAATAGCTAAGTATAGTACAGTGGGGTAACACAAATAAAGATTAGAAATAAAAGTCTACTTTTTAAAGGCCTTATATCTAAATAAGTAAAATAGCTACAAAAGAAAAAAAGTAGATAATCTTATAGAGATTTCTCCTATTAATATCTATTATTATTATACCTAAATTGTTTACTATAGCGTTTAGGCTATAAATTAGTCTAAAAATAGTTAAAAAAATACCTAAAACTTTAATTAGCTAGAACTTTTTTTTAGATATATAGAGTTAAGTTTTTTTTTAATATTCTAGAAATACGCTTAATAAGCATTACGTTACTAAATTTATATAATATAATTATTAACTAAAAGATTTTTAAATCTAACTTTAAATCTAGTAGTAGTAGATTAGTAAGCTAAAATTACGTAATAACACGCTAAAATAGTAGTATATAATAGATATCTTCTAGAAAAAAAATCCTAGACTTCTATTTCCTTAGCAATATTTTTAAAATAGAGCTAAAATTCTTAAAATTTAAATCCTAAGTTAAGCTTCTTTTAAAAGCTAAAACTTCTACTTCTACTATAGCTATAATACTAGAAAAGCCTATTAGTAGTATTTTAAATACTATTATTAAAATAAATAAAAAAAATTCTAATAATACTACCTTAAACTGCGTTAAATAAGGAAGAATTTCAAAAATCTCTAATTAAGAAGAAAAAGTTATTACTAAGGCTATAATAAATAACCCTAAGGTTAAAAATAAGAGTATATTAGTTAAAAATAACCTTCTTATATATAAAAGAACCTTACAAAGATTTTTTAAAAGAGAAGGATATTCTATTAATATTACTTCTAAAAAAGCTTTATTAGATAAGAAAAAAGCTAAAAAGAGGCTTTTACTAGCTAAAGAGCAGGATAAAAATATTAAAAATATAAATCTTAATAAGATTATATTTTCTAATAAGTTAGTAATCTAGCGTAGACATAGTACTAGGAAGAAATACTACAGAAAGAAGGGAAATAACAGAGTTAGTAACTAAATAGTTAATATAACTAATATAAGTAAGTTTAAAATTTTTCCTAGTAGGCTATGTTTTAGAGCTTTTTCTTCTCTTTATTTCTATTTAACTTTTATATTTATAGCTCTAAAACTAACTTTTTTATAGCCTAAGACATTTCTATCTAAGTTTAAGGTATAATTTAGATAGGTAGATACTCTAAATTAGAGGTTATTAAAACACCTTTTATAACTAAGTCTTATATAAATAAAGACTACCTAAGAAAGGTTTTAATACGCTACGTTAAACTAGCTATTAAAAAAGGTAAGTTTATTATTCTTTATTTTTATCCTTTTTATTATTTTCTACCTCTATTTCTACTTTTTTATTTTTTTTTAAATTTTTAAAAAATTCTTTATACTTATATCTATTTAGGCTAGAAGTTTTAGTAAGATAACGCTAAAACTTATAAAACGCTAAATATAATAGCTTAGTTTAAGAGAAATAAAATTTCTCTTTATTAGTATCTACCTTATAGCCTAGATCTAGTACCTATTAAAAATGTCTAAAGTCTATTAAAAGATAGACTAGATAATAGAATAAGTACTAGTTTAGGGGTAGAAGCTAGTAAGGCTAGTGTAGAGGCCTTTAAGAGGGCTATATATAAGAAGTAGGATTTAATCCTATAACAGAGTATAGATAACTATATCTTATCTATACCTAGGCGTTATAAGGCAGTTATAGACGCTAAAGGGTAGTATACTAAGTACTAGTTAGCTATTACTTATTATATTATTCTATTTTAACTACTTTTTATATTTTATAAAATTTAAATTTTTTAGGTTAGGTAACTAATACTAAAAATCTTAGTATATCTTAAAAAGATATAGAAGTAAAAGATATTTAAGTTTTAAGTATTTTTCTACCTAGATAAAATAGTTATCTAGGCTTCTATTTATCTCTTTTTAAAGAGCTTTTTTTAGTAACCTACTATTTTAAATGCAGCTTAGTAAGTAATATATATTAAGCTACAGCATTAATAAACAGCTTCTCTACTTTTTAAAACTTTACTTTTTATAAAATTAGGCCTTCTAGAACAAAAGCTATTAAACTTTAAAACTATAGCCTTTTTTTTCTAATCTTTATTTGTGTTACCCTACTGTAATAGATAGCTACTTACTATTATACTATTAATAATTACCCTTCTACTTCTAGCTAGTAGGCTTATATTTTCTTCTATTTATACTCTTAAAGGTATTTAATATTTAATAAGGACGTCTTATATATAGTATATCTCCTATTTTGTCTATATTACTATTACTATAAGATAATAGTACTAAAGCTTAGTAGTCTTTATCTTCCTCTTTAAAGGCTAAATAGGTATTCTTATTAAATAGGTCTCTGCTAAGATTTATATCTTTTAGATATATAAAGTACTTAGGCTATTCTATATATACTTAATTATAACCTTAGGTATATAATAGTATTAAACTAGCTCTTAATAGTAATTATTTAGGTAATATCTTATAATATTCTAGTTTAGGTAGTTAAAAATTATTATATTTAGAGCCTTTTTAGTTAGGTAGAGTTCTAAAAGTATTCTCTAGGTCTATAGTAAAGTTAGAAGATTACTTATAGTAATATAAAGACTTTTAAGCAGTATACCTTAGTATCTCTTACTTTTATCTTTCTTCTAG
The DNA here is from genome assembly GCF_010015815.1 of Dothidotthia symphoricarpi CBS 119687. Lineage (NCBI taxonomy): Eukaryota > Fungi > Ascomycota > Dothideomycetes > Pleosporales > Dothidotthiaceae > Dothidotthia > Dothidotthia symphoricarpi. The sequence goes on from NW_022985028.1 coordinate 773,968, forward strand.
ATAAGAAATTATATAGTATTACAGCCTTATATAAGTTATTACTAAATAGTAGTAAAAAAATCTATCTTATACTTAATTAGTAAGTTATCTAGTATATCTCTTATCTTAGGGCTTTTTATTATATTATTTAAGTCTAACTTTTTAAGAATATAGTTACTAAAAGCTTTATAATTAAGCTGCTTTAGTTTAACTTCCTTAGTAGCTTTAATACTTACCTTTTTACTTTTAAGGACTAGTAATTAAGGTAATAACTTAAAGAGTTCTAGGCTAGGTATATTAATCTAAATAGAAATTAAAGCTATATATAATAGAATCTATTATTTCTGTAGTAGGTATAACATTAGGAGTAGGAGTATTAATAGGCAAGTACTATAGTTATAGTTATAGTTAGTAATATTAAATAGTTACTATAGTAGGAGGTATAGATTTAGCTTACGCTTAGAAGCTAAAGGTAGCTTAGAAAGCTTTAGTATCTTAGATTCTAATATTTAGCACTCTTTATTCTTTACTAGCGTTCTATAATTATATTCTTTAAAAGGAAAGAGCTTATATATAGATCTATATAAGTGCTAAATCTAATTTAAAAGAAAGCCTAGGTCTATAAGTATATATAGTATTATATTCTTATACTATTCTTTAAAACTTACTTTTTTAAATACTTTTAAAGTATTACTTTACCTCCTACCCTTTTTAAAATCTTTAAAGTTTAAGTATTACTATACGTACTTTATAATATTATATATAACTAGATTTTATAAAGTTAAACTTAAGCTAAGCTCTTTAGTAATAACCTTTCTATTAAGAGTATTATTCTTAGCTTTTACTGCCTTATCTTTATACTACTATTAGAGTTATAGTAGATTTATTAAAGTAGTTAAATTAAACACAGGTATAGAATATACTATATTACTTATAAGTTAGTAGCTTTGTAGATTAGACTTAGTATAGGTAATCTATAATAATAGATATATTAGCAAATAAAGTACATAACTATAGATAAGAGTAGTAAAAATCTTAACTTACTAAAGCTATATATAAACACCTCTACTACTTTATAAAAAGTATAGAGATAGTATATAAATAAATAAAAAAAGCACAGTAGGTATAAATATAGGTATAATATTATAGTAGTAGGTAGATACGTAGTAGTATAGTAATAGTAATAAAGTTATTATTAGTCTAAAGTAGCTTAATATAGAACTAACGCTATTATATTTACTTACTTAGTTAGTTTATATATAAAGTAAGGTAAATAGGTAAAAGTAGGTAAGATTTCTTAGAATAAATAAAGGCAAGATTATAATAACTAATAGTATAATAAATGTAGCTAGTATATATAGCTATATATAAAGAAACACAAATATAATAGTAATATATAACATAAAATTAGATAAGAAAACAGAGTAATTAATAAGAATAGTAGTATAAGAAGATTACGTTTATTATAGTTATATCTAAAAAAGATTTACACTGTATTTCTTAATAAAAAGTAATAGTAATAAAAAGTACTAGTAGTAATATTATAATACTCTATATAAGATTAAAACACTTATAGAACGTTTTCTAGATAGGAGAGTACTAAAACAAACTATAGGAATATACTATCTAGTATACTAGCAAAGCTTTAATATAAAGAATATATAATATCTAGAGTATTTATTATTATTAGTAATAGTTATAACAGTAGTTATAGATAGTTAGAATAGTTAGAATAGCTAGAATAGTTAAGATAGTCTATAACTATCTACTAGCGTAAGTATTATTATAAGTAACGCTAAAGTTATATTATTTTATAATTAGTTATATACACTTATCTAGGGCTTCTAAGTAAGTTTTATAGTATATCTAGTTAGGAGTATTTAAGAGAATAAGAAAATAATAATCTAATAATAGAGGTCTTAGGATTAGTAAATAAAGTAGTAATTTACTAATATATACAACGTAATAGAGTACTTAGCCTAATAGCTTACTAAAGCTTAAAGTCTAAAAACTTAGCTATATATAGTATAGCCTAACCTTATTAGTAATAACTATACTGTAGATACAGCCTTCTTAGTACTTTATAATCTTATAATAAATACTAGTTATAGAAGAGCTAGTATAGATTTAATATTCTAGTAAGAAATATTATTAAGGGTATAATTATTACTAATAGGGTTAGGCTGTACTATATATAGCTAAGTTTTTAGACTTTAAGCTTTAGTAAGCTATTAGGCTAAGTACTCTATTATATTACGTTATATTACAAAACTTTTAAATTATAACTAAGATATCTTCTTAAACTTATAGATTATATAGATTTTAACTACCTATATTTTTAGGCCTAACTAAGCATGTAATAGCTTATATACGCAAAAATATTAGTTATATCTACTAACTACCTCCTGCCTAATAATATAAACCTAAATATACTAATAAATACTTATTTAATAAGAGCACTAGCAGCTCTAATAATAATCTAGATAAGACTATATACTTTAATAAAAATACAGTAGGGTATAATCCTATTATAGGAAACCCTATACAAGAACTACTAAATAAGGAGTAATAAAATAATATTAATAATTATATAGTTCTAATATAACTATATTTAATAGATATTAATAACTATAAGTCTAATTATATTAGCTTATAGTTAATAATAATATCTTAACTATAGACAGAGTTATTCCTAATAAAATATAATACGTAAGCAGGTATACTATACCTAACTATAAGGCTAAAGCTATTAGAGATAAAGTATATTAAATTATACCTATAATATAGTTAAAATATAGAATAATATATATAGATATACTGTAGATAGTATATTTAACTCTAAATTCTTATATATATTTACAGCCTAGCTATAGTATATACATTATTCTAAGAGCGCTGTCTAAGATTTATTTAAAGATATTAGACTAGAGGAACTCTATAAAAGGCTAAGCTTTAAAAATAGTAATAAATAGTAAGATATAATAAACTAAGTTCTATTTAGTCTAATAGAGGATAATTAAATTTATAAAAACATAATATATACAGTATCTAATAGCTTAAAGAAAGAATATTAGCTAATATATTAAGATATAGTAGGCCTAATATCCTTTATTCTTAGTTATAGTCTATTTAAAGACTATCTTATATATACTCTATCTTATATATATAATAATAATACTAAGCCTCCTATTTAATTATTTTATAAACTGCATTTAGCTAACTAGTAGTAGGAGATATAATAGAATCTACCCCCTAGTACTATAGTAGTTCTAGTTCTATTATCTATAGATAAGATATAGTTATTAATATATTAAAGTAATATTTTAGCTTAGCTAATTTACCTTACTATTAGTAATCTATTATGTAAAGCTAGGAGGTTACGTAATATACTAGGTATATTACTAGCTAGCTTTCTTCTATCTACTACTAAAACTAAAGATAATATAAAAAGCAGGTTATATTATTACTATATAAGTTAAATTCTGCAGTATAAGTTAGCATAGTACTTAAATATTTTAAATAGTAGTTAATAGTCTTTTACAGTACTAGAGTAGTTAGTATTAAATAGTATTATCTTAAAATATATAGATAGTTATACTAGATTCTATTTTCTAGTATTATATATAATTCTAGCTAATTATAAGGAATAAGTTCTACTTATAAGTATTAAAAAGAACTAATAGTATACTTAATATACTATCTCTTTAGATAAAAGAAAGAATCTTTCTACTTTCTATATATAGCAAGATTATCTTTAAACATAATAATAATATAAAGCTTAGACCTATAGTAAGATTAATAAGTTATATAATAGTTAGGTATATCTTATAGATAACTTTACTTAGAAATATAAATACTTTAATATCTATTAATTACTTTTAATAGATAACCTTTACTTACTTCTTAAAAGTCTTGTTATATATACTATTAGCTAGGTATAGTCTATAGTTACTAAAATATATCTAGGTAAAAGAAAATTAAAGTACTAAATATAATCTTTACTAGAAGATAAAAACAGAGTTTTTTAGCTTAATACTAGATTTTAATAAGTTAGTTTTAGTATAGACTTAAAGCGCTTTAGTATAGGCACTAGGCAGTTTAGTAAAGTAGTATAGTAGATAGGTAAAGAATAAAAAGTAATTATTAAGTAATTTATTATAGTCCTTACACCTCTAATATTATAAAATATACTATATACACTGCATTTTATATACGCTGTATATAACCTTATAACTTATACTTAATACTAATACTATAATAATAACACGCTTATATATATCTACTTATTTATAGAAAGATTAGATATACTTAAAGAAGAATTCTAACTATACTAAGTAAAAAAAAATAAAGAACTTAGTCTATACTTTAATTATCTAAAGTAGTATATACTACAGTATATTAAAGATAATATATAGTATTTTAGTATATTAGACAGCCTCTGCATAGGTATAAACAGAGAGGCTTAATATATAGATTATATTAAGAAATTCTACAGCTTTATAAATAAATAGGATTTCTTAACCTAGATATATCTATATATTTTATAAAAGATTACAGTATAGGCAGTAGACTATATATTATAGTATAAGGAATTAAAACTAATTACTAATATAGATAAGATAAAATAAATATTTATATTAAGTCTTAGCAAAGTACTATATTTTAAGAATACTAACCTTACTATACTAAGTATACGTCTGTATACTTAATTATTTTTAGTTAGAAATATTAATATATATATAGAGCTGCTAGACTTTATTAAATTACTTATAGTGTTTATCTAGTAAAACTATCTAAAAGCCTAATAATAACTATAGCCTATAAATAATAAAGACTAACACAAAGTAGATCTATTATAAGTAAAGAATTTATAGCTAAAGATTTATCTAATAATTAAGAGCTAGATATATACTAGTAAGAGATATAATAACGCTAATAATAGAGACAGCGTATTAATATACTATATATCTATATAGCAGAATAAAGATAGGCTAAGGTATAACTACGTTTAGGTATAAGAGTTTAAGAATAATAATAGTAAAGAATAGGCTAGTACTATAACTAGAGACTGCCTTATAGCTTAGCTTTATCTAATATTTACTATTATTAATACAGAAATTTAGTCTATAGACAGAAAATCTAAAGAATACTTAGGTATATTTACTAAGACTATAAAATAGGAAAATAGAGGTTAGATTAATAAAACTACTAGTATACTATCTATAAGGTAATAGCTAGTTATATTATTATTTTAACTATATAAACTGTAAGTATTTAAATATTATAATCTTAAATTAGTTTTTTACTCTACCTACCTTATTCTAAAACACTTTAGCTCTAAAAGTAATAGAGAGATTAATTCTTTCTTTATTAATAACTATATTAATAAGTATTAATATAATAGTTTATACTCTTTATAATTTAAAAAGAAGTAAAAGGATATTATATATATATACTAGAATAAATACAGAAAAAGAAAATAAATAGTAGTATAGTTCTATAAATACTACCTAGCACTGTTTACCTTTACCTACGCTAGCGTAGTTACTAGGATATATATTAACTCTATATATACTTATATTTCTACTACTTACTTTATATATTATATATTAATTTAAATATACTATCTATTAATTATAGTAATATAATCCTTATAGAAACACTTCTAAGCCTAAAAGAGTAGTAGACTAGTATAGAATGTTAGTAATTCTACCTCTTACACTAGCGCTACTAATAGACTTATACTGTTTACTATCTTAGCGCTATATAGTAAGCAATTACTATAAGATCTATAATAGTACACTTATAAGATTAGAATTCTATAACAAAGACTAGAGTATAGTAAAGTAGATTATTAATATTAATACTACCTACTAATTCTTTTATATTATTATATATAAGGTTAACAAGAACGCAGATAATAGAGTTAGTAATATTTAGATTATTTAATACTTTTATAAGTAATAAGTATTTATAAAGGTTTACGCCTAGCTTATATTATATAAAGGCTATTACTCTAATAGGTTAAAGCTTTAAGGTAAAAGCTAGTTTACTATCTTTAAAATACCTACTAGTAAGAAAGAGTAAGCACTTATAGTCTAGTATAACTTCTTTTATCTAAGTTACTAGTTATAAATAGAGGAGTAATTAAAGATAACTATAGATATATCTTACTTATAATACTACTATATAAAGATATAATATAAAGAACTAATATACAGTGGGGTGACACAAATAAAAAGTTACTTTAAAAGTCTACTATTTCAAGAGCGTATATCTTGGTAAGTAATAGAGCTATAAATATAAAAAAAGAAGTTTTTAAAAGAGAAA
>NW_022985028.1:781831-806887 GCF_010015815.1 Dothidotthia symphoricarpi CBS 119687
ATAGATAAGAAAGTTTATACTATTTTAAGTTAATTTTATACCTATAAAAAATACTTATTACTACTTTTATTAGACTCTTTTTTACTCCTCTTAAACACTGCCAAAGAACCATCCTCTAGAGATTACTAAGCAAAAGTTTTATATAAGTAAGTTATAAATCTGTATTTTCTCTTTCTAAATCTCTTTTTTTTATATTTATAGCTCTACCACTAACTAAGATATACGCTCTTGAAATAGTAGACTTTTAAAGTAACTTTTTATTTATGTTACCCCACTGTATAGTAATTAGAATTCTTTAAATAAATATATAATAGTAAATAAATTGTACTTAAAATTTTTAAGCTCTTTAGGTAAGAAGTAATATTAGTTAGCATAAGTATATACGTAGATATAGAATAACGTAATCTCTAACTCTAAGAATTTACAATATATAAAGCTAATAACTATATACTATTAACCTCTTTTATAATTCTTATTACTAAATAACCTATATATAAGTATAACCTATATTAAACTGTAGAAGTTATCTATAGAAAGACTTACGTATCTTTAAATAAGAATATAATACACTTTATATGCTAGTTAAGTAGAAAATAACTATAAAGAGGGTGTTATATTAGCTGCTCTATACTAAGGCATCTAAGGACTATATATAATAAATCTTAAATATAATATACAGTAGGGTAACACAAATAAAGATTAGAAAAAAAAGGCTATAGTTTTAAAGTTTAATAGCTTTTGTTCTAGAAGGCTTAATTTTATAAAAAGTAAAGTTTTAAAAAGCAGAGAAGCTGTTTATTAACACTGTAGCTTAATATATATTACTTACTAAGCTGCATTAAAAACAGTAGGTTACTAAAAAAAGCTCTTTAAAAAGAGATAAATAGAAGCCTAGATAACTATTTTATCTAGGTAAAAAAATACTTAAAACTTAAATATCTTTTACTTCTATATCTTTTTAAGATATACTAAGATTTTTAGTATTAGTTACCTTACCTAAAAAATTTAAATTTCTATAAAATATAAAAAGTAGTTAAAATAGAATAATATAATAAGTAATAACTAACTAGTACTTAGTATACTACCCTTTAGCGTCTATAACTACCTTATAATACCTAGGCATAGATAAGATATAGTTATCTATACTTTATTACAGGATTAAATCCTACTCCTTATATATAGCCCTCTTAAAGGCCTCTACACTAGCCTTACTAGCTTCTACCCCTAAACTAGTACTTATTCTATTATCTAGTCTATCTTTTAATAGACTTTAGACATTTTTAATAGGTACTAGATCTAGGCTATAAGGTAAATACTAATAAAGAGAAATTTTATTTCTCTTAAACTAAGCTATTATATTTAGCGTTTTATAAGTTTTAGCGTTATCTTACTAAAACTTCTAGCCTAAATAGATATAAGTATAAAGAATTTTTTAAAAATTTAAAAAAAAATAAAAAAGTAGAAATAGAGGTAAAAAATAATAAAAAGGATAAAAATAAAGAATAATAAACTTACCTTTTTTAATAGCTAGTTTAACGTAGCGTATTAAAACCTTTCTTAGGTAGTCTTTATTTATATAAGACTTAGTTATAAAAGGTGTTTTAATAACCTCTAATTTAGAGTATCTACCTATCTAAATTATACCTTAAACTTAGATAGAAATGTCTTAGGCTATAAAAAAGTTAGTTTTAGAGCTATAAATATAAAAGTTAAATAGAAATAAAGAGAAGAAAAAGCTCTAAAACATAGCCTACTAGGAAAAATTTTAAACTTACTTATATTAGTTATATTAACTATTTAGTTACTAACTCTGTTATTTCCCTTCTTTCTGTAGTATTCCTTCCTAGTACTATGTCTACGCTAGATTACTAACTTATTAGAAAATATAATCTTATTAAGATTTATATTTTTAATATTTTTATCCTGCTCTTTAGCTAGTAAAAGCCTCCTTTTAGCTTTTTTCTTATCTAATAAAGCTTTTTTAGAAGTAATATTAATAGAATATCCTTCTCTTTTAAAAAATCTTTATAAGGTTCTTTTATATATAGGAAGGTTATTTTTAACTAATACACTCTTATTTTTAACCTTAGGGTTATTTATTATAGCCCTAGTAATAACTCTTTCTTCTTAATTAGAGATTTTTAAAATTCTTCCTTATTTAACGCAGTTTAAGGTAGTATTATTAGAATTTTTTTTATTTATTCTAATAATAGTATTTAAAATACTACTAATAGGCTTTTCTAGTATTATAGCTATAGTAGAAGTAGAAGTTTTAGCTTTTAAAAGAAGCTTAACTTAGGATTTAAATTTTAAGAATTTTAGCTCTATTTTAAAAATATTGCTAAAGAAATAGAAGTCTAGGATTTTTTTTCTAGAAGATATCTATTATATACTAATATTTTAGCGTATTATTACGTAATTTTAGCTTACTAATCTACTACTACTAGATTTAAAGTTAGATTTAAAAATCTTTTAGTTAATAATTATATTATATAAATTTAGTAACGTAATGCTTATTAAGCGTATTTCTAGAATATTAAAAAAAAACTTAACTCTATATATCTAAAAAAAAGTTCTAGCTAATTAAAGTTTTAGGTATTTTTTTAACTATTTTTAGACTAATCTATAGCCTAAACGCTATAGTAAACAATTTAGGTATAATAATAACAGATATTAATAGGAGAAATCTCTATAAGATTATCTACTTTTTTTTTTTGTAGCTATTTTACTTATTTAGATATAAGGCCTTTAAAAAGTAGACTTTTATTTCTAATCTTTATTTGTGTCACCCCACTGTATAATTAATTTTAAGTAATATTTTAGTAAAAAACTATTAAAGAGTGTATCTATATTATTATATAGTTTATAATACAGTGTAATTATAATACAAATAGAAAGATTTATAACTAAAATACAAGATTAAGTTAGATGTAATAAAATATAGTATAGTCTTTATCTCCTAGTACAAAAATACCTTTAATAATAGTCCTTAACACAGCACTATAGTCTAGTAACTCTACACTATAGTTATATAATACTGTTAGGCAATAGTAGATCTAGTTAATTATTATATATTATAATAAAATATATATAGCAATATTAATACAAGTAAAATAGATAACCTAATAATCTAACCTGCTAGGAATAACAGTAGTAGATAGTCTTAGCCTAGATATATTCTTAAAGATCCTAGAAAGAGAAAATAGGTTTAATTAAGTAATTAAAGGTGTTTATTACTACATTATAATTAATTTAGGACGTATAAAGATACGTATCTTAAATAAGATATAATAGTATAGTACCTTAGAGGACTTACTTACCTTTATATTAGCTAAAACTATATTTATAATTAAACTTCTATCCTAGTAAATTATACAATACTGTTCTACTAATATAAGGATTATAATATAATTAAGTCTAATAGGATTAGTATAATTTTATTACTTAAATATATATATAACACTTTTATTTATATAATAAGGGCTATAATACTATTAACATTATTATTAATTAATATTTAGACTTACTAGTTTACTACCTTACTGTAGAGGTCTTCTTAAGTATTTTTAATAAAGATAACCTTATTAATAACTCTTATAGTATTACCCTAATAGCTAGACTTAGAAAGCTATTAAGTCTATATAACTAGTTTCTCTAGCATTTATTAAAAATAATAGGCGCAGATATAACTATATAGAAGGATAAGCCTAATATTAGCCTTAATATTTATCTAACTTAGAAGCCTAACTAACTAGAATAAAGCCTAACTATTAAAAAAAAGCTGTAAGAGTACTTAAGTAGCTTAAAAGATACTTAGGCTATAATTATAATACACTAATATAGTATATATTCTAGAATAATATATAATTATTACTAATATTTATAGAACTATACTATAATTAAGTACAAGAAGACCTATACAATACTATACTTATATATATATACTATTATATTAACTATACTATTATTAGGCTTTAGTAATACTTTAGTCTAAACTAGCCTATTTTAGATAACTTTATTACTATAATATTTAGTATCTATAAGAATATAGGCTTAGAATAGGACTATAAGTTAGGAGATTAGCTTATTATACTTTAAGAAATAGTATAAAGTTATAGTAGCTTAGTAAAACTACTTAATTCTAACTTAAAAGTCTAAAAGAGTAATAGAGGTAGTATAATCTAGTATAATATATTAAAGGAAGTAGAGTAAGATATAGAGAATTATCTAGTCTTATAAAATGATTATAATATCTAAAGTTAAAGTATTATTATAGCTTTTGTTTTTAGTAAGTAGCTTAAAAGGTAATTTCTATTAACTTATTTTTTTAAGATAAGATATAGGTAAAAATAATAGGTTAGATAAAAGACTATAAATAATATATCTTAATAAGACTTAGCTATTCTTAAGCTAATAGGTTAGTATATAGATACAGATAGAATAATAGTAAAGTTAATAGAAGATAATAGCTAATAATAGAACTTAATAATGCTTAGCTATTATTAGACTAATAAAATAAGAAAATAATATTAATAAGATAATACTATAGAAATTAACTTTTTCTAATTTAGACTAATATATCCTTATCTTTTTTTATCTATAATAACTTTTTATAGAGTTATATATTTTATTATTAATACTTAAATAATATAAGCTAACTATAGATACTTTACTGCTTCTAAGATAGCTTTAGACTATCTAAGCTCTTAGATAAACAGTAGGTAATTATAGTAGGTATAATATATAACCTAGAAACTAAAGAGTAGTATAAAGTATACTAACTAGATTCTAGATACTATAGATAAATAATTAGACTCTAGATAATATTTATAGTAGACTTAATCTAAGTATCTTATAAATCTCTAAGACTTAGTTCTCTACTACTATTAATATAATATATATAGTATTAAGGTACTGCAGAAGGAAGTTATAATTAAAGAGATTAAAGAATAAATACGTAGACCTAATACTATTAATATAACTATAGAGTATAGAGACGTTCCTATAGGATAAAGTAAAATAATATACTACTATAAAAGTTTTTTATAGCTCTAATAAATAGACTGTATTAATATATAGGATAATTATAATAGAAAGATTAGCTAAAGATAATTTATTATAGATAAATAATAATTAATTGCACTCCTAGATAGACTTAGACTAGCCTTTCTTATAGAATTTCTTATATACTTACTAGATAGAAGCTAGAGAGTAAATAGTAATTAAGTTAAAGAATAATATTACTAAAGAACTAGATAGGTATATAGTAAGAAATATAAGTTTTACCTATACTATTAAGAGTAATTACGCTAATTTACTAAGCTTATAGATAATATTAATAAGATATATACCTATATTATATAAGTAGTTTAGAATAATATTACAGCAGCCTATTTACTTATAAACTCTTAGTTATAAAAATAGACTCTAATAGAATTAATATTAGACTTTAGATTCTTATTACCTAATCTAAGTATTGTATATACTATTATAGTATAGTAACTAGACGTTACTAATTTAAATAGCCTAGATTAGGTTAATTTAAGAATATTAGGTTTATTATAATATTAGTAGCTATATTTTAGAAAGGTAAATTAAAATAGGTACTTACTAACTATAAAGTATTAAGCTTTTAAGTAAAAGATATCTTAGGTCTAATAGTTATATAAGTAGAATACTATTTATATTCTACTATTAATAAATATAACCTAGATAAAAAATAGGTTACTATAAAAGGTATAAGTAACTTACTTAAAGGTATATTAAACTTTACTTTATAAGTTAAAGCTTATTATTTTAGGTCCTTATTACACTATTTAATAGATATAGAAGTTATACCTTAAAGTATAAATTAAGCTCCTTAATTATTAAATTAAGAAGATTATAAAACTATATATTATATATTATTATAGAAATATTACAACTATTACTATTAAAGTAAGTAAAGTTAAATATAGTATTAATAACCTTTTTATAGATATTAAAGATAAAGAAGAGGAAAAAAGTCTTAAGTATAACCTACTTAAAAAGGGTAATACGCTAAAACTAAAAAAGATAAAGTAGATATAAAAAGAAAAGGTATATATAGTACTTAGATAAATATAAAATATAAACTAATAATAATTTAGCTTATTATTTAACTCTACTTATCTAACAAATATCTTCTATAAGTTATAATATCTACTAATATAATATATATATTGTTAATAAGTTAGTATATAGTCTAGCTAAGTAAAAAAGAAGAAGTTTATTTTTATAAAGAGATATATTATTAAGAGCTATTAATACTAGAGTAAATGCTAGTATTATAGGAATATACTATGGTATATACTAAAAAAGAAAAAGAGTATAAGCTAGTTACTTTAAAAAGAAGCAGAATTAACTTATATTCTTTAAAAGATAAACTATATATAGCTAAAGCTATAGAATAAAAGTTAGTAAAAGATAAAGAGAATAAAATAGAAGATACAGAACTAATTAATATAATATAATAAATAGAGTTATTTCTTATAACATCTTTTAGATATAATAAAATCTTACTTAACTATTCTAGCTATAAACTATATTTAGAGTAATAATACTATTACGTCTTATAAGGGTAGGAAGAGCCTTTAAATCTTTTAAGATATATAATATACTTTAAGTTATATAGTTAGTTATAGTTAAGAACTTTAGTTAACTATATAGTATAGTCTAATTAGCAGAGCTATATAGTCTTAACAAATAAGATTAACTCTTATATAATAAAGTATTACCTAAATAGTTAGGTAAGTAAGAGGTTAAGGGTAAAGAGAATAAAATAGGCTTAATTATTAATATAATATTTCTTAAATTAGTTAAATTAAGTAAACAGCCTTAATAGTTAGAACTAACAGCACTTTAAGGAATATATAGGCTATTAAGACTTATAAGCTGTTAATAGTTATTATAATAGTACTAATAGTAGTAATAGCAGGCACAGTAGTAATAGAGGAGATAGAGGAGATAGAGGAGATAGTAATAGCAGAGGTTACAGAAGAAACAGAAGAGACAGTAATAGCTAAGGTAACAGTTATAATAGTAGTAATAGTTATAATAGTTATAATAGTTATAATAGTTATAATAGTTATAATAGTTATAATAGGAATAATAGAAGTAATAGGAGTAGCAGTAGTAGAGTTTATACTAGGGGTGCTAGAAGTAACTAGGCTAACTAGAAAGCTTAAGTTTATAAAGTACCTCTACAACTTAGGTAAACATTACTAAGCTAAATACCTATTAAGGATAACTTAGTTATTATAACTATAAACACTGTTACGTACCTTAACGTACGCTAACAAGACTTTAGTCTTATAAAAGAACATAAATATAGAAAAATAGCTACCTAGCTAGGCTGCTAGAGAGAAGAATATTCTAGGCACAGCTTATTAAAATCTACTTTTGCTAACGTATTTTAAGTAAGCTTTTATAAAATCTAGGTATAATAATAAGAAAGAAAACTTGTAGAAGTTATTTAGAAGGTATAAAACCTAACTAGAGAACTATAGAATTATTAGTAATTAAGGATAAAGTAAGCTAATAGGTAGTAGTAATAGCAATAGTAATAGTAATAGTAATAGAAAGTAAAAAGCTATTAAGTTATAACTAGGTTAAACTTTAGCTACTATAGTTAGTGTAGAGAATAAGAACTAATAAGTAATTAAAATAGATATAAAACTTAAAAAATAATACTAACGTAATACATTAACCTCGGTCCTCTAGTCTAACTTGTAATATAACTATGTAAGTATAGCTTAAGAGTTACTACGCTTATTTTTAAAGAAAACTAATAATAAAAATAAATTATAAGTAATTACTAGTACTAGTAATATATATTAGACATCTCTAAGTGTTTAAGAGTCTTAGCGTATCTATACTAATTCTATAAGTAGATAGATGTAATACAGTAGGATTAGAGTAAAGTAACTTAGTACTAAAACTAATACCTAGCCCGTTTAAGTATAGGAAATATTACAAAGAGGAAATAATAATAGTATTAAAAAATTAATTAATAAACTATGTCTTAGTAATATTATATATAATATAATTGTATAGATACATATTAAAAACCCTAGATAGCTTTTAGTTTAAGTTTTATTTAGTTATAAATTCTAATATATATTATAAACTATAGGTAGGTTATAAGAATTATTTCTAATTAACTAGGAACTCTAAATATATAATAAGCAGCTTTAGTAAAGGTATAGGTAATAATAGTGTTTATAGGTAAGCTAGTATATTAAGATTCTTGGTACTTTAAGCCTTTTAAACTTATCTTTTATTCTATCTCTAATTTTACTTTTTTATACATAAAATTATATACTAATAATATAATACTATTATTAAAGCTTAGATGTTAAAGTACTATATTTTATAGTACTCTAAAAAGATATAAATTACTATATATAATTCCTAAGAGAATTAAAGTACTTTAAATACCTACAGTAAGATCTCTGTAGAACTAACTAGATAGTAAAAGAAAATAAAGAGTATTAATAAGTATAATAGTTATATATTCTTTATAAAAGATCTAAATATCTAGTAGTAGCTTAAAGTTAATAAGAAGGTTAAGGTAAAGCTTTATACTTTTAAAGTTTAGCTTTTGTTTATATAAGTTTATAAAGCTAATAGAGCTTATTTTATTACTTAGATAATTAAACTTAACTATCTTACTACTAAGTAGTATAATAATACTACTCTAACTTTAAATAAAAGCCTCTTTATATAAGCTTTTATAAGTTTTAAGAATTATAGTTAGATAATAAGACTAATGAAGGTAATTAAGTAGGTATAGAACCTATATATACTATAAGTTGTATAAGTACTAGTAACTATAAATATAATAGTAATAGTAACAGTAATAATAGTAATAGTAATAGTAATAGTAATAGTAATAGTAATAGTAATAGTAATAGTAATAGTAATAAAAAGCAAAGGGTTATAACTAGGTTAAACTTTAGCTTCTGTAGTTATTATAATAATATAATAAGAACTAATTAGCAATTATAACGTATAAATAAATAAAATATAATAGTAACGAACCTAATAAATCTATGTCTTTTAGAGTTAGATATCTCTTATAGAATCTTTAAGAACCTAGAAAAATAGTAAAAAAAATACAAGATATTACTTAGTATAATAGTAATACTTTTTACTAAAAGAAAAAAGCTATCTTATATAACTTTTAATTTAATTAAAACCCTTAAGTATAGCCTTATTATTTTAGGTTTATAGCGTATTTATGCTTCTAGTGTAAGTAGATAGACGCAACATAGTAAGAATCTAATATAGTAACTTAGTATAGAAGCTATTACCTAGCCCCTTTTTACATAATAAATATTAGTTAAAGTATATAGTAATAGTAATAGAGAGCTAATTAGAATACTGTCTCTTTAATAACTAGCTGCTTAATATACTAGTACAGATATATATTTAAGAGCCTAAGTAGCTATTAGTTAAAGTTTAGTTTAGTTATAAACTCTAGATTATATTATAAACTATAGCTAGGTTATAAAAACTCTTTAATTAACTAGTAATCCTAAATATATAACTAGGGCAGCTTTAGAGAGAGTATAAGTAATAATAGTTTATATAGATAAGCTAGCATATTAATATCCTACGCGCCTTAAGAGTTAAGATCTTTATCTATCTATTTATTTATCTTATTTATCTTATCTTATCTTTCTTTATAACTAGGATTATACCTAACTAATAATATAATCTTATTAGCGTAGCCTAAGAGTTCCTACACTGCGTCTTATAGTAAACTAATAATTAAAGGATTAAGATAAGTAATTACTAGTACTAGTATAGTACTCTAGATATCTCTAGTAAGATTTCTAAAGACTTAGTTAGGTAGTAAGAGGAAATAGAAGGAATTACTTAGTATAATAGTAATATATTCTACTTAAGTAATCTAGATATTAAGTAGTATTTTATACTTAATAAGAGGCTTAAGGTAAAGCTTTATAAAGTTAAAGTTTAGCTTCTTCTTATATAAGTTTATAAGGCTAATAAGGCTTTCTTTAATACTTAGCTTTTCTAACTTAATAGCTTTACTACTAAGTAGTATAATAATACTATTCTAACTAAAGATAAAAGGCGTTTTAAGTAAGCTTTTATAGACCCTAGGTATACTGCCTAGAAAAGAAGACTTGTAGAAGCAATTTAGAAGGTACAAAACCTTACTATAGGACTATAAGATTAATATAGAATAAGAACAAAGCTAGCTAACCTTGTTAGGAGGTAGTAGTAAGGGCAACAGCAACAGCAATAGCAATAGGAAGCAGATAGCTAATAACTTACAACTAGGTTAAACTTTAGCTACTGTAGTTAGTGTAAACAATAAGAACTAATAAGCAATTAAAACGTGTGCGCAACTAAAACACAATAGTAACGTAATACATTAATCCCTGTCCTCTAGGGAAGTATAGCCTTATAAAGCTTTAGTTTAGCTTTTTTTTTAATAGTCTAAAAAGTAATTAAGTATTCTTTAACACTTAGCTTTATTAACAAAATATAGTTACTACTAAGCTGTATAATAATACTACTTTAACTAAAGATAATAGTTGCATTAAGTAAGTATTTAGAAATTACAAGTATACTACCTAGAAATAAAAAATTTTAAGAAATAATCTAGAAGGTGTAAAACCCCTTTAATATAACTATATAAATTATCTAGAATAATAAAAGAGCAAGCTAATATTAAAGTAGCAGTAGTAGTAATAGTAATAGTAATAGCAATATTAGTTGTAACAGTAATAGAAGTAGAAAGTAAAAAGTTACAACTAGGTTAAGCTTAAGCTATAAAGTTTAGTGTAAATAATTAGAACTAATAAATAATCAAATTACGTAATTAAAAATACGTTAGTAATTTAATATATTATTTCTTATCCTCTAGTAATAATTTATCTTCTATTAAAGGTCTTAAAAGTTAGACTTTAGGTTCTAATCTCTATCTATTTTACTTGTTTATAAATTAAATTCTATAACCTAATTAAAGAGCTCTTCTAACTTAACTAAGCTCTCTTACCTTAAGCTATAGTAAACTTTAATCTAAAACTACTTAGTCTATTAAACGTTTAATATTTTAAAGTTAATAATATACTTTTCTACTCTAATTAAAAAGACACGTTTAAATTTTTATAGAAAGAAGCTAGCTATTTAAGAAAGCTAAGTAGCTTTTAATTGCTAATAGTTTACCCTTTTACTAGTTTTTTCTTTTAATAAATAGCTAGGTATTACCTTCTATACTTAAATTCTTATATTAAGTTCTTATTTTAAGTTCTTACTGTTTTAAGTCTATTTATCCGTATAGTATATAATAAAATACTCTAAACTTTGAAATATAATACATTTTTATATTAAAAGTTAGTTAACTCAAGTAAGCTTATATATACTTAAGTTTTTAGTATAGTATATATAGGCCTGCCTGATAATTCTAATCTGGCCTAAACAATATAGTAACTAGACTATATTTTACCCTCTAAATAGTATTAAGGTAGGTGCTTATTTTATTACAGAATATACGCTAAGTATAGGTTAAGTATTACTAAATTACATTAAGAATTATACTACGTTCGTAAACTATATCTTAATAGATATTTTAGAACTACTTTTAAGTTTTAGCTTATTTATACTTATTATATAAGCAGATAAACGTAATATAGTAAGATTACGGTATTATAGCTTAAAATAAAAGCTAATAACTAACCCCTTGATATATAGTAAATATTAGTAAAGGGATAGAATAATAGTATTAAAAAGTAAATAAACTAGCTCTTAATAGTATTATACTTAATATACTAGTATAGATATATATTTAAAAGCTTAGGTAGCTATTAGTAAAAGCTTAGTTTTGTCATAATCCTTAGTTTATATTTTAAACTATAGCTATATTATAAAAAATCTTTAATTAAATAATATTAATCTATAATACATAACGGATAGCTTTAAAGTAAGTTTAGGTACTAATAGTTGTTATAAGTAAATTAGTATATAGGAATATTTTATAGCTTAAGGCTTTCTAACTTATCTTTTATTTTATCTTTAATTTAACCTTACTATAACTAAGATTAGATATATATAATATTATACTATTTTTAAAGTCTAGATACTTAAGCGCTATATTCTATAGTACTTTAATAAAGTATAACTTACTAAATATAATCTTTAAAACTATTATACTACTTTAAATATATATTATAAGACTTCTAATAACATAACTAGATTGTAAAAAAGAAAAAAGGTTTTTACCTAGTATAATAGTAAAATATTTTATATAACAGATTTTAATATTTAGTAGCAATTTATAGTTACTAAAAACCTTAATATAAAGCTTTAGAAAGTTTAAGTTTACCTTCTTTTTATATAAGTCTATAAAGCTAAGCGGTCTTTCTATATTACCTAGCCTTTTTAAACTAACTAGCTTACTCTTAGTTAAAATAGTAATACTACTTTAACTCTAAATAAAAGCCTTTTAAAAGAAAGATTTTATAAATTTTAAGTTTTATAATTAGAAAATAAGATTAGTAGAGGTAATAAAGTAGGTATATTACCTATATACACTATTAGTAGTATAAAAAGAAACTGTTAGAGTAATAGTAATAGTAATAGTAATATTAGCAATAGTAATAGTAATAGCAATAGAAGGCAGAGGGCTATAACTAGGTTAAACTTTATTGATAGGAAAAGTTTATAAGTAATTACAACGCGTATAGAACTAATATATAATAGTAACGTAATGCATTAATTCCCTTTTTCTTGAAAAGATTGTGATAATAAAGGAATCTTATAAATAAGATATATTTTCTTAATTAAGGTATATATTTTTAATAAGGGAACTAATAAAGTATTCTAATTCTAACTCTAGAAAGTATAAGACGTGAAACTATATAGGTTTATCTTAATTATTAAATCTTTATGTTACGTATATAAAAGCTACTATAGTTATGGATTTAAAGAAAGTAATTTATTATAAAGCTTTTAACACCTAGCCTAAGTTTACTAATTAATATAGAGTTTATAACTTAACTAGACTTTATGTAGTCCCTACCTAGGCTCTTAAATGTCTATCTATACTAATAAATTTAGAAGGATGTTACTAAGAAATAATTTATATTTTCTAATTATATTACTATATACCTTTACTACTTTTTACTATTAATAAAGAGGCTAGGTTATCAGTATTACATTAGGTAACTACGATAGCCTTACTAAATTACGTTAACGTACTTATATAATAAGGATTAATACAGTATAACCTTTAAATAATTAGAGTAATTTAAATAGTATAAGTGCTTACTTTAGATTTATAAAATTAATAAAGATAAAAGATAAAGCTTGCTATTCTAAGTAAGAGGTAGTAGTTATAATAATAGTAATAGTAAGAGTAATAGAAACTATAAGGTTGCACCTAGTTTAAGTCTTATGTATTTGAAAAATTATTTACTAATAATATTGCGTGCGCAAAAAGGCAAGGATAATTTAGAATCTTAAATCTTACTTTAATAAGAAAAAAACTGTTATTAGAAACTAAGTAAGTAATAGCGCAAAAAAAGAAAATCTTTAGAAGAAAGTAGTAACTATAGTAGATCTAAAGTAACTCTATTTTTAATAATAAGCTTAGTAGCTAGAAAGAAATTAACTATAAAAGCTGTTTTAAGGAAATAAGAAATTAAGACAATACTTATAATTATATATTAATAAATCATTAGGAGCTTAGTACTAAACCTATTTAAAAGAGAGTATACTTTAATATAATATATTAAAAGACTTTTTATTATAGAAGGTTCTACTTACATTTAAAGTAGAACTTTTGTTTTATACTTATTAATAAGTAGATAATAATATAAGATTTTTGTAGTACTCTTACCTTGAGGTTTACTTTAGGATAGGCTTTACAACTTTACTATACTATTCTTTAAAATAGTCTACCTAGTAGATTCTTTCTATATCTTGTAACTATAAGTTAAGAATTCTTTGTACTTTTTACTAAGTATATCTCTTTAATACTAAAGATTAGTAATATAAACTTAAATACTTGTATTCTATTTAAACTCTATTTAAATACTATCTAACAAGAGAATAAAAAACAACTTAACTTAGAGCTTGATTTATAATTTTACTGTAAAGATAACAAAGTATTTATAAGTAGGTACTCTATTTATTAAAAATACTCTTATTTCTCTTAGAGTTATCGCGTATAAATACGTTATAGTATAAGCAGATAGATATATTATAGTAAAACTATAGTATAGTAACTCAATATAGAGCTTATTACCTAGCCCGTCTTAGATATACTGAAAATAAAAAGAATTCTATAAAAATAGTGTTTGTAAGTTTAAAACTAATCTTCTAGTAATACTTTACTTAATATACTTATATAGATATATCTTAAAAAGCCTAAGCAGCTGTTAATTAAGGTTTACTTTAGTTTTAAACTTTAGTCTAGTTTATTTAATATAGCTAAGTAATAAAAACTTCTTAACTAACTAGTAGTTTTAAATATATACCTAGAGTAGCTTACAAAGAAGTGTAAGTACTAGTAATTTATATAGATAAGCTTAAATAGAAATATTATTTATACTTTAAAAGTTAAAATCTATATACTTTATATATTTATCTATCTATCTTCGTTTTCTTCACAACTAAAATTATGCTTAGTAAAAGGTATAATCTTCTTAGTATAGCCTACAACTCTCTCTGCTGTGTCCTATTATAACCTAATAAATATAAGATTGAGGTAAATAACTACAAGTTCTTTTTCTTTAAACAATTTTAGTAAGAACTCTAATAGCTTATTCCAATAGTTAAAGATTTCTTAAAGTACTAGTTAGTATAATAGTACTACCTTTTACTTTGTAGACATTGTTCTAGGGTTATAGCGTATTTATACTAACAATAAAAGTAGATAAACGTAATCTAGTAGGACTCTAGTATAGTAACTTAGTGTAGAAGCAAATACCTAGCTTATTTATACACGGTACAAATTAGTAAAAGAATGTAGCAAAAGTATTTAAAATTAAAATAATAACTTGTTCTATAGTAATATACTACTTAATGTACTAGTATAGTCGCGTCTTTAAACTTTAAGTAGCAAAATGCATTTATAAATTTACAATAGTAGATATTCAAGAGCCTAGGCAGCTGTAAGTTAGAATTTTGTTAAATTATAAGCCCTTGTTTGAATTATAAACTCTAGCTAAGTTGTAAAAACTCTTAGCTCTATAAGGTTAGAGTCTAGCTCCTTCTTACATAGGTCTATAAGGCTAATAGAGGTCTATTAATAACCTATTATTTCTAATTTAACCAGCTTACTACTAACTAGCGTAACAGTACTACTGTAACTCCAAATAAGAGCTAATCTAAGCAAGCTTAAATAAAATTCAACTATATAAGTTAAAAAATAAGATTAGTAAATCTAATTAGGTAGGTATAGAGCCTATATATACTATTAGTAGTATAAAAGGTAGCTATTAAAGTAATAGCAACAGCAATAGAAATAGTAATAGTACTAGTAATACTAATAGCAATAGTAATAGAAAGTAAAGCGTTAAAACTGGGTTAAACTTTAACTAATATAATTAGTATAGATATATAATAACAAATCATAAGCAATTAAAACGCGTGTGTAACTAAGATATAATAGTAACGTAATATCTTTATCTCTATTCTCTAGATAAGAATTTATTTATTAAGCTATAAAAGTTGGATAAGTATATCTATTAGATTAGTTAATACTACTAGGACTAATAGTAATATTAAGCTATAGAGAACTATATATAATGTTTTATGATATTAGAGTTATAGCGTGTTTATAACTGTTATATAAGCAGATTAATATAATACAGTATTACTACAGTATTATATTTGGCTTATAGCGTATTTATAATTAAAGTACAAGCAGATAGACACAATATAGAATTTCTAATATAGTATTATAGTATAGAAGCTAATACCTAGCCCCTTTTTACATAGTAAAAATTAGTAAGAGTATATAGTAATAGTAGTAGAGAGCTAATTAGCTTCCTCTTAATAACTAGCTACTTAATATACTAGTGCATACGCGTATTTAAGAGCCTAGGCAGCTGTTAGTTAAAGTTAACTAAGTTAAACTTTAGCTACTGTAGTTAGTATAAATATACAATATAAACTAATAAGTAATTAAAACGCGTGCGTAACTAAAATACAATAGTAACGTAAAACATTAATTCCTGTTCTGTAGAGAAAGACTACAGTATAGTAACTTAATATAGAAGCTTATACTTAGCCTCTCTCTATAAAGTAAATATTTATAAGAATGTATAATATTAGTATTAGAAATTAGATTAACTTTCTTTTAGTAATATTACGCTTAAGATACTTATTTAGATATGTATTAAAAATTTAAAGTAGGTTTTAGTTAAAGTTTAGTTTAGTTCTAAACTTTAGATTATAAAAAAATTTAATACTAGGTATAAGAAACTTATTAGTTAACTTATTAATTAAAGTTTATTACTATATCAGCTCTAGAGAAATTATAAGTAATAATAGTTTTTATAAATAAGCTTAAATACAAATTTTTTTTTTGCCCTAAGAGTAGGAGTTTTAGTATATCTACTATTCTATTTTATCTTTCTTTATATCTAAACTTTAGGCTTAACTAGTATCTAATCCTAATTATATAGCTTTAAAATGTTAATAGTATACTATATAGTAAACTAATTATTAAAACATTAGAGTAGGTTATTACTAGTACTAGTGTACTACGTTTAATATCTTTAGTAAGAGCTCTTGAGACCTATTTAAGTACTAAGAAGAAATAAAAACAAATACTTAGTATAAAAGTAAAACCTTCTGCTTAGTAAATATAGATATTTTAACAAGAGACAACTAATTAGCTCTCTGCTACTATTACTATATACTCTTATTAATTTTTACTGTTTTAAATAGAGTATAGTATTAGCTTTTATATAAGGTTACTATTTTAGATTCTTTTTAGGTTGCGTCTATCTGCTTATACCTTAAGCATAAATACGCTATAAACCTAAAATAATAAATATTTTATAGCACTTTAGGTGTAATAAGGTAGTTAGAGTATAGCTTTAGAAAGTTAGACTTTTAATCTTACTTTTAAAATTCTATAGAACTAATAAAGTTATATTTAATACTTTATTATTTATAACTTTATAAACCTACTAATAAGCATTATAATAATACTATTCTAGCTAAAGGCTAAAAGTAATTTTAGTAGGCTTTTATAAACTCTTAGTATGTTACCTAGAAAAAGAGACTAATAAAAGTAGTTAAGAAGGTACAAAACTTTACTTTAAAACTATAGAATAAATAGATAATAAAGATAAAGCTAGTTAATACCTAGTAGTAATAATAGTAGTAATTAAGATATTAATAAAAAGCAGAATACGTTAGTTAGGTTAAGCTTAAGGTACTATAGTTAGTAGAAATAATAAGACCTAATAAGTAATTATAATGTATATATTAAGGAAATATAATAGTAACGTAGCACATTAATCTCTATCCTCTAAATTTAATTTAATTTATTAAATATACCAAGTCTAAGACTATAATCTCTTATTTATCTAAACTTATAAAGTAAAAGATATAGTACTATAGAAATTCTAAGCTCTACTTTAACTATCTATTAAGTAGTTTTAGTTTTTAGTAATAGAAAGAGGCTTTATAAGATTTAACTAGTTTATATAGTTTTTAGCTTCTACTTAATAGAAGCCTTTATACATAATTTTATACTTAACTTCTTTACTATAGAAATAGTAAATAGCTATTTAAGCCTAATAATAATATACCTTTTAGAGGTTACTTAATCTTTCTAGTACTAAAGTTACAAGACTTATCTTTTCTAGACATTACAGTAGCAAGTACTATATAGATAAAGAAGACTTCTAATATTATTATTATAGGCAGCCTTATATCTTTAGTAACCTTTATATTATAATAGCTTTTTTTAGCCTTCTAAAATAATATATTGTAATGTCTTAACTATAAATATTAATAAGAGTACTAGAAAAAGACAGCTACTCTAATAGAAATATAGCACTAGTTATAATAATATAAGTAGCCCTATTACCTTAAAAAAAAGTTTTAAGTAGTTAAGAGAAATCCTAACTATTATTCAGTAATACTTAGAGGCCTAAGCATATTATTATTAAGAACTTAGCTAAAGCTATTTTAGCTAAGCTTATAAATATTAGAGCTTAACCTAATCTTATTAAATAAAGTACTATCTTCCTTAATAGTTTAAAAAGTAATAAGGTATAGGTAATAGCTAAGCTAAAAAATTATAATTCTATACTACAAACTATAATAATAAAAGCTATTATTAGAAATTTAGTATATTTAAGGAAAAGTTAAAGTAAGCTATATACTAGTATAGTTTCAAAACGTATACGTTTCTAGTTTTAATTAATAAGATACTAGTAGTTCTAGTACTTCTTAGTTATTATAAAAATATAGAAGAATAATAGCTTAGTTGTATTAAATTTAGAGTTACTATAAGTACTAACAGACTATCTATAAAACCTAGAGTCTATTATTTAGTCTTCTTTTTAATATTATACTAGTATGTTTATATAAGCTAACTAGGGATACTACTAGCTCTTATCTTTAAGAACTAAATACTTACTAGGTATTTTTACTCTAGCTTAAAACTAAACTTAAGATGTTATTAGAGTACTAAATACCTTTCTATTATTAAAAAGGGATTTATAACATTACTGTACTAACTAGTTACTATAGCTTAGTTTAACTTTGCTGCTAATATAGGTATTAACTATATATAATTAATACTAAAAGTAATATCTAAGTAACCTATTAAATACCTCTCTAAGCTATTTTAAGTATAAGACTTTACTTGATTTAAAGTAAAAAACTGCAGAGGACAATCTAGCAGTTTATATAGTATAATAAATTAATTTAATATCTTTACTAGTATCTTAATATTAATAAGAAGAAGCTATAATTCTAACTTATTAGGAATAGTAATTAATAGTAGGATACGTAAGTATAGTAATAAATCTATAAGTACATAAAATTAGATTCTAAATTAATATATTAATCTATATATAAAAGTATTTAGTTATTAACTTCTACACCTAAGTTATAGTGTAGAGCTTAAATCTAAGAGTTCTTGGAATATAGCACTATAACAAGATTCTACTTGCTAATAATCCGCAGGTTGTATCTACTACACAATAGAAGTATAAAAGGAAATTAGTATAAGCTTTAAATTAAGTTAAGACTATATAATATTATATAAAATATATTCTTCTTCTATAAGGATTAAGTAACTACTAGAATATAGTAATCTGAGTATAGAGCATACTAGCTAGAAGGTTAAAGCTTATAATAGAGAAGTAATAAAAAATATAATTAGCTTAATTAGTAAGTTAAAAAGACTTCTTATAGAGACAAAACAAAGGTTATACAGAGGAAATCTTTTTAGAAATAATACTTAGTAATTCTAGAAAATAGGATTTTGGTAGTAGAACTAGGCGTAGTAGGAGTAGTAGTCTATACGTAATCTACTTACTTAGAAAAAACATAACTTCTAAAACTTTCTAAGATAACTACCTTCCTATAGTAAACTTAAAAGCTCTTCTATTATTTCTTTTACTAGATTAATTACTCTCTTGATAATAGTATATATAGTGAAAATTTAAAGGTAAATATATATTACAAAACTTACCTATGTACTTCTAAGAAAGTAAAAAAAGAAGAAGAGAAGATTTAAAGAATTAATATATATAAGGCTTAAAGTAGTAGAAGATTTTAAAGTCTATACCTAAACTACGTAATAAAGAAAGTAATTATGTTATTACTACCTACCTACTAAAAAGTAATAAATACTCTTAACTACTATAATTATTTTAGGTTTATAGCGTATTTATGCTTCTAGTGCAAGCAGATAGACACAATACAGTAAGAATCTAATATAGTAACTTAGTATAGAAGCTATTACCTAGCCCCTTTTTACACAGTAAATATTAGTTAAAGTATATAGTAATAGTAATAGAGAGCTAATTAGACGTCTCTTTAATAACTAGCTACTTAATGTACTAGTACAGACGCGTATTTAAGAGCCTAGGCAGCTATTAGTTAAAGTTTAGTTTAGTTATAAACTCTAGATTATATTATAAACTATAGCTAGGTTATAAAAACTCTTTAATTAACTAGTAATCCTAAATATATAACTAAGGCAGCTTTAGAGAAGGTATAAGTAATAATAGTTTATATAGACAAGCTAGTATATAAATATCCTACACGCCTTAAGAGTTAAGATCTTTATTTATCTATTTATCTATCTTATCTATCTTATCTTATCTTTCTTTATAACTAAGATTATACCTAACTAATAATACAATCCTATTAGTATAGCCTAGGAGTTCCTATACTGCGTCTTACAGCAAACTAATAATTAAAGGATTAAAGTAAGTAATTACTAGTACTAGTATAGTACTTTAGATATCTTTAGTAAGATTTCTAAGGACCTAGTTAGGTAGTAAAAGGAAATAAAAGAAATTACTTAGCATAATAGTAATATATTCTACTTAAGTAATCTAGATATTAAGCAGCATCTTATACTTAATAAGAGGCTTAAGGTAAAGCTTTATAAGGTTAAAGTTTAGCTCCTCCTTATATAAGTCTATAAGGCTAATAGGGCTTTCTTTAACGCCTAGCTCTTTTAACTTAATAGCTTTACTGCTAAGCAGTATAACAATACTGTTCTAACTAAGAATAAAAGGTGTTTTAAGTAAGCTTTTATAGACTTTAGGTATACTGCCTAGAAAAAGAGACTTATAGAAGCAATTTAGGAGGTACAAAACCTTACTACAGGAGGGATTAATATAGAACAAGGACAAAGCTAGAGGTAGCAGCAAGGGCGACAGCGACGGCGATAGCAATAGAAAGCGGATAGCTAATAACTTACAACTAGGTTAAACTTTAGCTGCTGTAGTTAGTGTAAATATACAATAAGAACTAATAAGCAATCGAAACGCGTGCGTAACTAAAACACAATAGTAACATAACACATTAATCCCTGTCCTCTAGGGCTTAACTACTATAATAAACTTACTATTCTATAGTCTAGAAAACTAAACCTGCGAATTTTAGCTTATTATTAGGCTATAGAGAATAGAGCTTAGTAATAGTATATTAGTTTTAAGAAAGAATAGATACTTAAGACTTAGAAACCTTTAATTAACTTAAAACTAATATACTTTTTATTTATTATATTACTATTTATTTTACAACCTTCTTTCTATAGGTCTATATAGTAAAGCTACTTATAATATTAGACTTTAAAATACGCTTTTTATTTTAAAGCTGTTAACAAACCTTTATCTATAATATTTCAGAACTATTCTAATTATAATCTACAAGAAGAAAAAAATAAAATTTTAAGTAGTTCTAATAAATAAGTAGGTTAAGCTTACTTTAATATAAGCTATAATTATAAATTAAGATTATTATTAAGCTCTATAGACTAATCTTTTCTTTTACTAAGATTTTAACTTTATATTACTATACTAATGTAACATTTATAACTTATAGCGTTAGTAAACTCTATGTTTTACCTAAAGATAGTATAACTTAAAACTAAATATAATTTTACTTACTTAGCCATAAGAATCTATATAGGTAGATACTAGAAGCTATTATTTAAAGATTATAAATACTCTTATATAAAGTTATATCTTATTTAATATTGGTATTTTAGAACTATAGGCTTTTTGAAACTTATATAAACTTATAATTATTATTATATTATATATAGCTTTTGTTATTACGGGCTTAGAGCGTGTTAAAACTATTAATTTAAGGAAATAGTTATTATATGTTATAAGTTTAATTAAGTAACCTAATATAGAAGCTATAGCATAGCCTCCTTTTATATAGTTAATATTAGTTAAAGTATAAAGTAATAGTAATACAGATCTAATAGGCTGTTTCTAAATTACTAGCTACTTAATATACTAATACAGACACGTGTTAAAGAGGCTCAGCAGAGTTTTAAGTTAAGCTTAGCTCTAGGTTATAAACTATAAATAGATTAGAAATACTTTACTAACTAGTAATATTAATTACATAAGTATAGTACCTTTAGAAGAAGTGTAGGTAATAATTCTCTATATAAACAAGCTACTATATAAATATTCTATACAACTTAAGAGCTAAGATTCTTATATAGCTATTAATTTATCTATAATAATTTATCTTTTATAACAACTAGGATTATACTTAACTAATAATATAATCTAATTAGTTCAGCTTATAAGTTTTTCTTTAGGTTTAATAGTTAACTAATTAATTAAAATCAAATTAAGTTATTACTAGTACTAGTCTAGTACTTTAGATTTTTTAAGTAAGATTTATAAGGACCTAGCTAGGTAGAAGAAAGATTTAAAGTATATTACTTATAAATAGAGTAAAACTTTTAACTTATATAAATAGGATATTTTTTAATACTTTAAGTTTATTAAAAGACTTAAAGTACAGCTTTATTTAGTTAAACTTTCACCTTTACTTATATATATTTATAAATCTAATATAACCTTTATTAATACCTAGCTTTTTTAACTTTTATACTTAATATAAAGTAGTATAATAACATAACTTAGACTAGTTGTAAAAGGTTTTTATAAGTAAGCTATTTTTAACCTTAAGTATACGACTTAGGAACAGAAACTTATAAAAGTATTAAAAAGGTTTTAAAGTATACTATAAGATTATAGAAATATTATAAAACAAAAATAAAGCTAGCTAATAGGGAGTAGTAATAGTAATAGAAATAGTAATAGTACTAGGAAGTAAAAGGTTTAAATAAGGAGAAACTTTAGCTGCTGTAATTAGTATAAATATATAATAAGAACTAATAAGCAATTTAAACTTATATATAAGAATAGAATAGTAATGTAACTTATTAATTTTAATTCTCTAGAGATAATATATATTTATATATTAGTCTTGGCCTCTATAATTTCTGGGAAAAAGTAGTACTAAGGTTTTTAAGGTAGCTGTATTATTTAAGATAATATTACTAGCGCCTAGAGATATCTCTAGTTATTAGAAAAGGTATAACGTACTTCTAGAAGTATGTAAAAATATTAATAGGAATTAATTATATTTTATCTATAAGGTTATTAGGTATCGTACTCTTGAAATTCTAAGTTTTAATTTAACTAGCTCTGTTATCCCATTGTCCGGTGGATTAGACCCGCGGATTTTGGGCTAATAGAATTGCATTATAGCGTTACATCTTAAGAACTTGAAAATTAAAGCTCTATACTAAAATATAGGTATACAGGTTTACAATTTAATATTATTTAATATAAGTTAATAAAATTAATTAAAATTAAGATTATTGTATTATTAGAGTAATTACTACGCTTGCTTGCGCTGCTATTACCTATTACTACTAATAAGTTAAGATTTAAGCTTCTCCTTATTTATATAAAAAGGCTAGTAGAGACAGTAAATTATTTTATTATACTATAAATACTTATAAACTATCCTCTACAGTCTCTTACTTTAAGTTAAGTTAAGATTTAAGCTTAAAATAGCTTATAGAGGTAATTAATAAGCTGCTTAGAAGCTAATCCTAGCGTAAATTATATATAATTAATACTTATTTTATATATAGAGTTTAACCTATTTATAGTAACTAGTTAGTGTAGGAATAGTATAGATTTGCTCTTAATAATAGAGAGGTATTTAGCACTCTAATAAGCTCTTTAGTTTAGTTATAAGCTAAAGTAAAAATACCTAGTAGGCATTTAATTCTAGAAAATAAGAGCTAGTAGTAGCCCTAAATAGCTTATATAAGTTTACTAGTATAATATTAAGGAGAAGACTAAATAACAGTCTCTAAGTTTTATAGAGGATCTACTAAAGCGCATATTAACTCTAGAGTTAATTAAATTAATCTATTATATTTATATACTTATTATAGAGATTAATTAGTACTAGGATAAGTAGTAGATTATAAATTACTTCTCTAAACTCTATATAACAGGCTAGGCCTAGTAGAACCTTAGCAAGTAAAGCCTTAGAGCTTAGTAGGCCTAACCGCTAATACCTACACTACTGCCTATACTTTAGAAACTCTTAGTACGCTACTAGAAGGACTATAAGTAGAGAAAAACTAGTACTATAAATCCTTAGCAAATTTATCTAATTTATACTAGTAACTACCCTTAGGGTTAGCCCCTTATATTTAAATTTACTTATAAAAACACCCCTAGGTATTAAAAGTACCTTAGGAACTACTAGCAGTATATCTATTAAAAGAGATACTATAGTTACTAAGCTAAAAGTAGAAGCTTTACAGCTAGCAGAAATAGGCTTTATATAGAAAGTAATTAAAATATACCTATAAACTATAGTAGGATAGAACCTAGATAAATAGGAAGTTCTACTAAAACTTTAGCTAGTTTCCTAGAGTCTCTAAAAGGATAAATAATAGATAATAAGGTTTATAAATATACTAATCTTAATAGCTAGCCTATTATTAGTAGTAGCTAGAAAACAACTAATTAAAGGATCTAATAAAGGGTCCTCCTTAAAAGAACTACGTAACGCGCTGTAGATACTAACTTAGAAGATTAACCTCCTTAAAAATAATACACTGCTAGTACCTACTCCTTCTAAACAGAAAGTTTAATAATTAGAGGAAGAGGTATATAGACTAAGGGTAGTCCTAGAACTAACCTTTTCTATAGTAACTACTAAGACCTATATAAAAAACTTTAAAATACTAGATCCTAACTACTTTAATAGTAACTAGAAGGACTATTAGAGGTTCTAAACCTAGATAAACTATAAGCTAGAATGTAATATTAGAGAACTAGAATTAGGCCCTAGGTATATCTTTAACTAATTAAAGGGGCCTACAGCTAGTATTACCCTATTATAAATAAATTATAATAAGATAGGTACTATAGAAGGCCTATAGATATTTCTAAATAAATAATTTATAGATAACTTATATACTAAAAGGGCTAGGTAGAAACTTTAAACCTT
>NW_022985028.1:806897-969135 GCF_010015815.1 Dothidotthia symphoricarpi CBS 119687
GTAACTAGACTATCTAGTTACTAATAACTTAGGTAGTTACTATTAAGGAAAATCTTTTTAGGGCTAAGATTAGGTCTACCTTCTTATGTATAAGGTCTCCCTAGAATAACTTTATAAATTAGGAACCCTTAAAAGCTTACTTTAGTTAAGTAATTAAGGTAATAGGTAGAACTTAAAATAAAGCTAAGTAGGCCTTTAAAGAAGAGCGCTCCCTCTATAAGGAAAAGAACCTATATCTATATTATAGGAAACCTAGGTACTATACTAATAAGTACTTCTTAGCACTAGCTAATTATCTAGCTTAAGTTACCCTTATAGTAACCTATAACCTAGAAGAGTTCTTAGATAAGGAAATAGTAGGTTTAGAAAACTAGAAACCCCTATATATAGATATAAGTAGAAGTATAAGAAACTAAATTAAGAAGAAAAGTAGTTTTTATTATTTTAGTAGAACTAGCTAGATAAGAAACTATTAACTATTTATATAATTATAAATAATATAGCTATAGTATCTACCTTAATTAATACTAACTACTTAACTTATTTAGTTATCTCCTCTAAGTTTATAAGAAAATAATAATCTAAAGTATACTATAATTACGCAGAGACTTATTATTAGAGTAGAAAAGAAGTCCTCCTAGATAGAAACAGCTATCTAAATATAAATAGATATAGACAGCTATAAGGAAGAAATATAGGCCTATAAGCTAGGAGGAGATAAAGAGTATAACTTTATTCTAAAAAGACCCTAGATAGATAAATACTAAGTAACGCTAGTACTAGTAAAGAAATCTATATTTATCTATAGCAGCTAGACTAAGATATAGAGCTAGGAAGGTAGAATACCTATAGGAGTCTTTAGGGCTATTAGTACGTAGGCGTATTTAGCCTAGGCTAAATAATTTTAAAAAGATAAATAAATCTAACTATATTCTACCTCTATAGTAAATATTAAGAAAGTACTAAAGAAAAAGAAAATAGTTAATTTTTAAAAAAAGTTACTAAGCTATCTATAAAGTAAGTTTAAAACCTTCCTAAAAGAGGAGGCTAATAAGCTTATACTACTAAGAGAAGCTACTATTAACTACTCTATTAAGATTATAGAGAAAGACAGTAAGCTAGTAGAAATTCTATAGAGGCTGCTATATAATATATTAAGAGAAGAACTACTAGTATTATAGAAGAAACTTATATTATACCTAGACTATAGGTTTATTTAGGTAAGTAAATCTAGTGCTACTACCCTTATCCTATTTATAAAGAAACCTAGAGAAAGGCTATAATTCTGCGTAGACTACTAAGCTTTAAATACTATTATATATAAGAATAAATATTCCCTCTTACTTATTTATAAGATACTATCCTAAATTACTAAAATAAAATAGTTTATAAAGGTAGATATTATTTAAGCCTTCTACTAGATATGTATAGTAGAGAGGGATAAATAGAAAACAGTATTCTATACCTAATTTAGGCTATATAAATAGCTAGTTACTTTATTTAGCCTTACTAACGCCCCTAGTTTATTCTAATAATATATTAATTAGGTACTTTAGAAAGACTTAGATGTATACTGCTTAGCCTATATAGATAATATACTTATCTACTTAGACAGATTATAGAAGGATTATAAGCGCTAGGTTAAAATAATTATTTAAAAACTTAGAGTAGTAGGCCTATAACTAGATATTAATAAATATAACTTTAGTATTAAGAAGACTAAGTACCTAAAGTTTATAATAGAGGTAGGTAGTAGTATTTAAATAGACCTAGAGAAAATAGTAATAATCTATACTTAGGAATAGCTAAAAAGCGTTAAGGGTATTTAGAGTTTTATAAGATTTACTAACTTCTACTAATAGTTTATTAAGAGATTCTTAGAAATTATTACCTTACTAACTAAACTTACTAAAAAAGGAATAGTATTTTAATAGGGGGAACTCTAGAAAACAGTATTTTTTAAATTTAAAAGTACCTTTATTTCTAAACTAGTATTAGCTAACTTTAACCTAGACCTAGAAATAGTAATAGAATATAATACCTTTAAGTAGGTAACTAGTAGAGTTCTCTTATAGTTTAGAAAAGATAGGCTACTCTATATAGTAGTATACTACTTAGTAAAGAACACAGTAGCTAAGGTAAACTATACTATATATAATAAGAAGCTATTAGCTATTATAAAGTATATTAATTAGTAGGGTACTAAACTCTAGTAAGTCCTAAAGTTTACTATTATTATAAATTATAAAAACCTAAAGTATTTCTATACTATAAGGCTACTATCTAAGAGGTATATATACTAGTTAAACGTACTTAGCTAATTTAATTTAACCTTTATATACTACCTAGGGAAGGTTAATAGAAGGGCTAATATACTCTCTTAGAAAGAAGAGGATTTACTAATAAGCTAAAATAATAAGTATATAAAGATAAAAGAATTCTAGCTCTTATAGCTGTACGTAAGGAGCTAACTCTAACTTAAAGAAAAGAAAGAAGTAGGTATCTTATTCTACTACTAAATATAAAGTCTACAGCCTTAGAAACCTAATAACGTACCTCTAGTAGATAATAACCCTCTACTAAAACCTAATAGTATACCTATAAGAATTACTACTAACCTTACCTTAGCCTATAATAGCTTAGAGAAGCTTAAGAAAATATAAGAAGTTATAGCTAAAAATAACCTAATATATAAAAAAGTAAAGAAGGCTATAGAAATAGGTTAGAGGAAGTTTCCCCTAGACCTAAACTTAAAAGTCTTATTAGTAAAGTATACTATTAATAAAAAAGGGTTTCTACACTACTAAAAGTAAAAATAGGTACTAGATTCTAAAGAACTATATACTAAAATTATCTTAGAAACCTATAAATCTTTAGCTATAGGCTATCTAGGCTACAAAAATACCTATATAATCCTAGCTTATAACTA
This sequence comes from Dothidotthia symphoricarpi CBS 119687, assembly GCF_010015815.1. Taxonomy (NCBI): domain Eukaryota; kingdom Fungi; phylum Ascomycota; class Dothideomycetes; order Pleosporales; family Dothidotthiaceae; genus Dothidotthia; species Dothidotthia symphoricarpi. The sequence goes on from NW_022985028.1 coordinate 809,827, forward strand.
CTTCTTTCTAAGAATATTATCTATAATAAGGTAATTTATCTAAAACTATAATATATATAGAAGAACTAAGCCTTAGAGAGAACTAAAAAGAGAACTACTAAAACTACTCCCTCTTCTAAATAAAGTATAAAAGGAAATCTTAATAGACTTTATTATTAATTTACTTATAAGTAATAGGTACTAGTACCTTATAGTAGTTATAGATAGGTTAAGTAAAGATATAATACTTATTCTATTAAAAGACCTAGATACCTAAATAGTAATAAAAGCTTTTATAAAAAGAGTTATAGCCTACTATTAGCTTCTAGACGCTATTATATCTAACTATAGTAGCTAGTTTATTAGAGATTTTTAGAGAACTCTCTATAGAAAATTAGGTATTACTTATTAGGTATCTACTAGCTACTATCTAGAAACTAATAGTACTACTAAAAGGATAAACAGTACTATAAAATCTTACTTATAGGCCTATATTAATTAGAAATAAGATAACTAGGTACTAATATATCTTACTACTTAAATTACTATTAAAGAAAGGAATGCAGTATCTACTAGTATTAGCCTATTCTTTCTATAATATAGATATAATATAGATATAGTATAGAAAGACGCAGAATAGGTAATCTAGTAATAATATTAAAGGCCTAATAATCTAAAGAAGTTAGCTAGAGTACTTACTATAAAATTTATAGAAATACTAAATTATATATAAGTAAGAATAGCAAAAGCCTAATAACTCTAAGAAATCTAGGCTAACTGCTATTAATAAGAAGTACTATAACTATAAGAAGAAGACTAAGTATAGCTATAGTATAGTAAATACTTCTTTAATAGTAGGCTAAGCAAGAAACTAGACTAGAAAAATATAAAGTTTTAGGTAGAGGAAGTAATCTCCCCCTATACTATAAGATTAAATACTTTCCTTAGTATCTACTTAGTATTTTATATAAATAGACTATAGCTATACTCTAAAAACCCCTTAGTAGAATAAGATACTAATAATTACTAACCTAAAAGCGTATTAGAAAACGTTAATAGAGAACTAAAAAACTACTAGAAAATTAAAGAAATTATAGGTAAAAGATAGAAATACTGTAGTAAGGAATATAGAAAATAATACCTAGTTAAGTAGAAGGATTATACTATAACTTTATAGGAACCTATAAAAAACCTTAAAGAAGCTAAAGTACTAGATAGCTAGTTAGCCTTTTTAGAAGATAAATAAAATAAAATAGGTAAACTACTAGGAAAGTTCTGTAAGGGTTCCCCTAATAAACTATAATAATACTAGGGGCCTTAGTAATAGTAGAGAGTAGTAGAGGAGGTAGTAATTTTAGTAACAGTACTACTAGAAACTATAGGCAGTATACTAATAAGTACTCTTACTAGGGCTAAGAATATAGGTAGCTAAGGAAAAATAAAAAGATATAGAGGCTATAAGAAAATAGGATTAATAAGGATAAAATTAACTACCTATACGTAGTAGAAAGAAGAGAGAAATAGTAAGGAGCTAACTAGTCTAGAGCTAGTAAATATCTAGGGTATTTATCCTATAAATACTAAAAAACCTAGAAAAATACTAGTAGAAACTATTCCTAATTAGTATTTATAGCCTAGAAACTATCCTCTTAGTTATTAATATACCTATTAGGCTTACTATTACTAGTAGCCTTAAGTTCTAGAAAGATAATACGCTTAAAAATAATAGAAACTAAACCCTTTTATCTAGACCTAAAAAGACACTTAGAAGAGCTAATAGTAGAGGCCTAAAGGCTACTACTAAAAGAACTAGAGGCTAGGATACTAATACTATAGCTATAGAGTAGTAGAGGATTAAACTTAGTAAGTAAATAGCTTAGCTTCTAAGATTTAATAACCTTCTTAAGGGCCTAAGCAATAGAGTAGGTTTAATTATTAATAGTAAAAGCCTAGAAAACCCCTAGATTAGCTAGAAAAATAGGTATAAAATAAAGTTTTAAATACTAAGAAAAAGACTTACTAAGTCTATAAGGCCTTAGTTCTACTTCTAAATACTAGCGTATATTAAGCCTAACTTATTAGTAATTCTATAAAGTAAACCCTTAGTAACTAAGTTAGAAGTATAATTATCTTAGTACTCCTTTTAGCTAGAAGTAAGCTTTTAAGCCTTATTCTAGGCCTCTTTTAGATCTTAGATAAAGTCTTTATTAATATTCTTAAGTAACTTAAAGAACTATAGGTCTATTTTAATAAGTAGTAAGAGCTTATAAATATAAATAATAGTAGGCTTAAGTTTATTAGAGATCTGTAGAAATATTAGCTATAAATAAAGAGAAGAAAGTAATTCTAGTAGACTTATAGTATAATAAGTAGAATTTACCTTAGTAAAGTAGTAATAGTAAGTAGCTCTACCCTTATTAAACTTATAAATTTTACCCTAGGTAGCTAGATATATTGCGTAGTTAATATAGTAAGGAGGGTTAAGCTTACTAATAAAGGAAACGTTAACTACAAAAGCAAAGTAGTTAGTAGGCTATAGAGTAGGTATTTATTTAGATAATATTAAGAAATAGGTAAAAGAATAAGTAAAACTTAAATAGAAAACTTATACTAGGTTCTTTACTAAATAAGTTAGATATAGACGTAGAAGTAGTAATAGAGAGCTTAGCCTTAGCTTTAGTAAGATTAGCCCTTTAAGTATCTATCTTAGCCTTCTTTCTCTTACGCTAGGTAGGCGTAAGAGTAGTAAAGGTAGACTACTTACTACTAGAAACAGCACTAGCATAAGTATTAACTATATTAATAAAGAAGAGTAAGAGAGGCAAAAGCGTATATAAGTTAAAGCTAAAAATATATATATAGACGTAGGCAAAGGTATTAGTAATAGGTTAATATATTATATTATAGTAGGGTTAAAATATAAGAATTTTTACTAGGGGGGGACTTATATAACAGGCTAGGCCTAGTAGAACCTTAGTAAGTAAAGCCTTAAAGCTTAGTAAGCCTAACTACTAATACCTACACTACTACCTATACTTTAGAAACTCTTAGTACGCTACTAGAAGGACTATAAGTAGAGAAAAACTAGTACTATAGATTCTTAGCAAATTTATCTAATTTATACTAGTAACTACCCTTAGGGTTAGCTCCTTATACTCTATACGCGTTTAAACTACGCTAGTATATAATTTGCTTAGTTTCTTCTTTAATTATACTATAGTTTTGTAGAGAGCTTTAAGCGTTATAGTAAATAGTATAATATTATTATTATACTAAGCTATTATTCTATCTCTTTTACTTTCTAAGGTATTAAAGTAGATAATACTCTATTTAAGTTTATTATACTAAGCTCTAATACTAATAAGCTTAGCTAAAAAGCCTCTAGCTAGGTTATTAATAATAATAGGCTTAAGCCTCTAAGTATAATTAATTAATAGTTAGGTATTCTCTTAACTACTTTAAGTCTCTTATATAGGTAGAGGTAACAGTAATATTATAGGTATTAGTAACACGTTTTTTCTAAGCTAACTACGTTTTTTTAGTACTAGTATTAATACTAATAGTTAAGTTATTACTCTATATTTTATTAGGAGCTTTAGGAGCTACTATAATACTTAAGATACTTATAAAGAAAGGTCTTTTATACTAATTTTACGTAGAGTCTTCTCTATCTATATAGTACCTACTACTATAATCCTAGCACATTATAACTCCCTAAATAATAGTACTAATAAGAATAAGTTATCTATAAAAATTATATACTTATTAGGCTTAAGTAGCTGTTTATTAATATTACTAGTAAGGTAGTTAAGCGTAAGATAAAGTATAAGAGCGTTTATTAGGTAGAAGCTAAAGGCTATATAAGCTAGGTTAATTTTATAAGGCCTATTCTTATTATTTAAACTATAACTATAAAAGAGCTAGTTTAATTAATACCTAGACTTTCTAAGGTACTAGGTTTTATACTTTATTAAGTTAAACTTATAATTAATTATAGTTTTCTCCTTAGTATACTTATAGAAGTAAGTTATACTTTTATCTATAGCTAAATATTACTTTAGGCTCTAGTAGCGTTAGCTAATGTAATAGACGTACTTAAAGAACTTCTATACTTATTTAAATAAATACTTAAATAGGTTATTAACGTTATATAGAGGTATAATATAGAAGTAATAATTAATCTACTTAAATTAAATAAGGCTTATAATCTTACGCAGATAGATATAAATTACTTTAAATTATATATTAGTGCACTAATAGTCTATAATTTATACTTTATAGTAAATACCTATATAGATTTATAGACCTAGGTAACTAAAGATTTTATAAAGTTACCTTATACTATAGGTAGATATATTATCAGGTAAGACCTAGCAGGCATTAAAAATAAGTATTCTTGTTAGTATAGTAATATATTTTTAAGATCTTAATATTAGTAAAGAATAACTTAAAGAGCTTAATAGGAGCTTAATTATAAAGCTTACTATTATAGTAAAGTAGTTATAGGCTACCTTTATTATTAAGGTTATTAAGTATAAGTAGTTTCTATTTTAGTAGAGTATTCCTGCTACAGCTTTTAAGGTATATAGGTAAAGGCTTCTGCTGTGTTTTTTATATAAAGAAGCCTTTTTTAAGTATAAGATTATTATTAGTATATCTATATAAAGCTATTATAGGAAGAAGTAGTATTATTAAATAAGTTATAAGTAAGTAGTTAGTATTATAGATAGAAAGTAGATTTAATAGTTTCTAGTTTAAAGTTTGTATAGTAGAGTAAAACGCTAACTTGCTAACGCTAAGCCTTACTCTAATTAGCCTAAAATCTGTAGGTCTAATCTACTAGACAATAGAATAGTAGAGTTTTAAAACAGAGCAGGATAATTAGAAATTTAAACCTTATTTTAATACTACTAGCCTCTACTAGAGGAAATCTTTTTTACTTTACTATATATTTAACTACTTTTACAAATAAATTTACATTAAGCTGCTTTATTATACTAAGTATAACTTATATATAGATAGTTTTATTTAATTTATACTAGTAATTAACATATTTTTATACTCTAAGGTTATAGTAGTAAGTAGAATTAAAAAAGAAAAAGGCCTTTATATTAGTTTACTAGAATAAGGTTTTTTTATAAGTATTATTAGTTTTCTAATAGTATCTAAGAAACTATAGAACTATTATTTTATTATCTAAGCTACTAAAAGAGTATAGCTAGCTATAACTTACGGACGCTAGTAAAAGTCTTATTACTATTATAATAACTCCTATACAGGCGTAGAAGTAGTTATATATTAATAGAATTATTAATTAAGTATAATTCCAAGCTTATACCTTTTAGTATCTCTTAATAATAGAGGTAAGTAAATAATCTTTTTATTGCATTTTTACGTAGAGGTTCTAATAATTAATAAGTTTTTACTATTTTTACCTACTACAGTAGCTAGAGCTTAATCTAGATAAAGGTTATAAGCCCTTAACTCCTTATTTCTATTACTAATACTACTATAACTACTATTATAATAACTTTAATACTTACTACTTATAGTACTAATAGTATATATAAGTTATATACCTAATTAATTAATTTAACTAATACTATCTTATTATTAGAATATTTAAAACTAGTTTTAGATAACTTAAAGTAGCTTTTATTTAAAGTTAAAGAAGTATTATTTTACTACTTAGTAGTAAGCTAGTTAATTTAAAAAGGCTTAAAATTAAAAAAAGCTTTATTAGCCCTATTAACTTATATAAAAAAAAGCTAAACTATAACTTTACAAATTTTTACTTTAAGCCTTATATTAACTTTAAAGTACTACTAGATATTTAGATCTTTTATATAAAATATATTACTATTATACTAAGTAATACCTTTTATCTCTTTTTACTATCTAGCTAGGTCCTAAAAAATCTTACTATAAATATTAAAAGTAGTATAATAGTATTAGAAATTATATATAGTAGTTTATACTTAATTAAAGTACTATAATATACAGTACTTTAACGTTTAAGCTTTAGTAAGAGTATTATATTATAGTTATCTAATCTTAGCAATAGTAAAATAATATTAAAAATAAGAGAAAAAATAAGTTAAAAGGCCTTAAGGTATTAAAGAAAATTTATATTTAGGCTTATCTATATAAACTATTATTACCTATACCTCTCTAAAGCTGCCTTAGTTATATATTTTAAATTACTAGTTATTTTAAAAAGCTTTATAACCTAGCTATAGTGTACAATCTAAACTAAGGTTTATAATTAAACTAAACCTTAACTTATAGTTACTTAAGCTGTTTAATATATATCTGTACTAGTATATTAATTAAAAATATTACTAAAAGATAGTTAATTTACTTTTTAATATTATTATTATTATATAATCTTACTAATATTTACTATATATTAACGGGCTAGGTATTAGCTTTTATAATAAGTTACTCTACTATAGTCTTACTGTATTATATTTATCTGCTTCTATAATAAGTATAAATACGCTTAAACCCTAATATAATAATACTATTTTACTTATACAATATTATAATTTTAGTTGTACATTAAAGGTCTTTACTCTTAAGTATTATCTAGTAGACTATAGAATAGTTAGTATATATAGTTAAAACTAAACGTAAATAGAAACACGTATATAAGAATATATAAACAAGAATATATCTTTTAATATAATCTTTCTAGATAATTTTAGTATATTTATACATTATACCTTGTACTATATATAGTTCTTAAGTTTTTATCGTAAGCTAACTATTACTGCTACTCTATATTTTACTTATATTTCCTATTTTTTTAAACAATAGGTTATAATTTTATTAATTAGTTAAATTATTAGAAATTAGGAAATTAACGTCTGTATACTAATATAATAGGTCTAAATATAGACAGAAACTGTTACTAATAGAAGAAATCTTAGTAACGTTATACTCTATACTTAAAAAATAACTTAATAATAAAATATAACTAGTATAAGGAAACTAACACTTATTATAGTTAAAGATCTAATAATACTACTAAGAATAAATAAGCTAGCTTATAAGAAGCTTAAACTTAAATTACTATAGTAGAAAATAAACATTAAGAAATTAGTCTATCTATAATACAGAATTATTACTTTTAAGAATCTAGTCTACTTATCCCTATATTTTAGACTAAACATAGTATAATAGTTAAAAGACTAATATATTCGTAAATAGGTTTTTAAGTGTATTTTAAGTTTTTATAAGACTTACTTAAGGTTTATAACGTAGACTATCGTTTATATTAAATCCTATTCAATTTATATAGTTTAGTATAATAATTATCTATCTACTAAGTATTATAAGCTGTTGTCTTTATTATTTTTTACTTCTCCAAACACGCTAATTAACAAATAGATTATTACGCGTCTTTTAACAATATTGTTGCGACACATCTACATTCTACTTTGGTTTTACTATTTACTTTACCCTCATTCCGCCTTTTGTGGCATTATCCTACATGGTAATCAGGCAAGGGCCAATTTGTACCCCCAAAAGCAGGCAACAACGACCCTAACAGCCCGCCAAATCTCTTTACTATTGGAAGAGAAGCAACACCAGCAGCTGTATTGAACGCCCAGACACCCCACGCTGTCTGCGGGTTGGCAACTTGCGGCGCACCAGGGACAAGCCTCTGTACCTTATCCACGTATGGTCTCACAATCTCCTCGTACTGCTTGAGAGCTCGTGGTATATCCTCCGGTGATTTAGAGAGTTCGCCAGCCAAAACATACGCGCCAACAATTGCTGATCCCGTACCCTGGTGCATGTCAGCATAGGAACATAAGTGGTCCGTTGGATACTCACGACTCCTGAGATTGGGCTGGGCGCAAAAGCCGCATCGCCAACCAACACCACTCTTCCCTTGACCCACGAGTCCATCTTCACCTGTGCAATTTCCTGCATATAGTAGTCTTCTGACTTTCTCATGCCCTCAAGAACGCGATCAGTCTGCCATCCGGCGCCCCGGAACTGTTCCTCAAACCATTTCATCTGCTCTTGCTTCCCGCCTTCCCTCATCAATTTGTCAATCTCGTCGAAGCGCGAAAGGTTCGCATCGGTAACAGCGATATATGCACGCGTAGTACCATATTGATCAGGGCGAAGAAGTATCAAGCGGCCCTCGGCTGCATTATACCACTGTGCAAAGTCGGTGTCATCTGCGGTGCGCGGTATAGTGCAGAGCGCGGCGTATTGTCCTAGGCGACGCAGGTAGTCGTTGTCATCTGGGCCGTGTCCAAAAACCGAGCGGCGAGTGCGAGACATCATTCCATCCGCGCCGACAACGAGGTCATATTGTGCTGTTGGCAGTCTGTTCTGGAATTTGACTGTGATTTTACCACTCGGTTCCTCTGAGGCGGATATCATCATTTCATCGAACACATACTCGATTTCAGGTATGTCTTGCGTAACGACCATTAGTATCTCTGCAAGGTCACCTCTCAAGATCTCAAATTCCGAGGTCACTGTCTCTACTCAGTATCTTTGTGATCATGTTCCAATCTCCTGCACTCACTGCTCTGCTGTTCGACATTTCCAGACGCCCCAAAACTTGCTTTCCTGATTCCGTCGGCATACACGAATTCCACACCCTGTTCGGTTGTCGTCTTGGCCCTTATGGCATCCATAATACCCATGCGTTGCACAATTGGCACGGAGGCAGAACGAAGATCTACCGCTTGTCCTCCATGTCGAGGTACTGGGCTTCGCTCAAGAATGGTAATTCTACTTGAAGGGAGAAACCTGTGAAGCCAGAATGCGAGAGTAGGTCCGGCGATGCCAGAGCCGCATATTAGGACACTAAGGTTAGGACTGGTGGACATGATGACGGTACTAATCCAGGTATCGCTTGCGAGTCCGGACAATGTTAGATCGGAAATCCTCGACGAGTGTAGGGTAAAGTCTAAGAACTATATACCTACAGTCCGCTAGTATGATGTGTGATCGTAGTCCGAACATATATGATGTAATAGCGGCGGCCCGGAGATCTCGGATGCCGAATGCTAGGTCTTGCTGATGTCAGCTTTTTGAAAATGTCGTTCTCGCTTTGTTATCCAATACACAGGCTACAGCCGAAAACATGGTTGTAATCTTTAGACATAGTCTGGTAGACGAATCCCCTCTATTGAGAAGCAACAAAAGCTTGACAACTATGCTAATGCCCCTCAGGGACCTGTTTTCCATCCACCCTCAGCCTCAAACAACCTTCCAACTACTCTACATACTTCCAGCAGATGCTGATCCCGATATCTAGCAGCTACGAGACTCAACCCCACCGGCAACCCATGGTTTCCCTTGAACCCTGGCACGTTCAGAACGGGCATGTGCATAGCTGTCCAGGGCGCACAAAACGCAGCGTTCCCTGTTGTTTCAAGTCCCTCCGTCGCTTCGTCGATAACACTGGGCGCAATGATGGCCGTGTACTTATTTGCTAACATGTCTAGCTTGGGCCGCATTGCAGCAAGGGAATCGAAGGCGACAAGTTGCTCTTTTCGCCTGTATTTGTCATGATTTTCAACGTGGGCAACGATGGAGGGGTCGAGGTGATGTTTCGAAGTAGTGTAATCGGCCAGAAAGGCAACGCGACCGTCGCCAGAGAGAACCTGCAGGTGATACTTATTCATATGTCGGAACTCATCAGGAAGTGTGATCTCTTCGACAAGTGCTCCGTGAGCTCGAAGCAGGTGCGCGCCTTTCTGGAGGGCAGCCACAGTGCCAGGACCAAGCTCAGGCCATTCGGGTGTAGGAAATGAAAGCAGAGCAAACTTGGCATCTTTAATCTGGATGTCCTCCACAGGCTCGTCATCGACAAGCTGAAAAGCATCAAGGAGCAACTTTATATCGTCTATGCTCCTCCCATATATGCCAAGAGTGTCGAAGATGAGCGAGTAAAGCTTCTGGCCCTCGCGCGATATTGAGTTCCACGTTGGCTTCATCGCATAGATACCATTGAACGAGCCTGGCCGTATCGTGCTGCCTCCCGTTTGAGTCCCAAGTCCGACAGGGACCTGGAAGTCGGCGACTGCTGCGCCTGAGCCTGACGATGAGCCGCCGGGCGTACGCGAGGGATCATGTGGATTCGCCGTCTTGGGACCTTTGTGCGAGGGTCCGACTGTTGTTGCTGCGAATTCAGTCGTTGTCGTCTTGCCTGTTCGCCATTAGCATAGTGCTCCTCGAAGACGTCCACGAGCGGTACCGAAGATTAAAGCCCCGTTGGCCCTCAACAACATGACACTCGCTGCGTCAAGCTTCGGCGCGTCATCCTCATATATTGGCGAATTGTGCTGCGTTGGCATGTCTTTCGTGAGAATTACGTCCTTCACTCCAACCGCCACGCCATGCAGTACGCCTCTTTTTTCTGGCGATATCCCGTCGAGCTCGCGGGCACGTTGCAGGATGAGCTTCTGGTCAAGGTATGCCCATGCGTGCACAACTGGGTCTCGTGCTTCGATGCGTGATAGAAGCGATTTTGCGTATTCCTCGACACTCAGAGACTCATCCTTGAACTTGGCTTGCGCCTGGGAGGCCGTGAGGCGGAAGTATTCTGTCATGGCTGGACGCTGCTAGGTGTAGTCGTTTGCGTGCGATATTATATCAATTAAGATAGTGAGGGGGCAGGCACCTCGTAAGATGACACTTTACATACTGACACTGTCCCTCAAGGATTCATGCGCATAGTATGGTGGAGCTCTCCCGCGCTCACTGGCTCACTGGTAGAAGCAAGTTGATGACGTGTGGGGCTGATGACTAAGCGGTCATACATTGCAGCTTTGTTCAGGCAGCCATTCCGCCTGACTTCCTTTGATTACAAGCGACTAGGAGGTACCGGTAACATCTATTGTTGATATTCTAGGCGGACGTGGACATCGCATCTTGGTTATTATACATTTTGAGAACTCGCAACCTAAGTTATCTTCAAACGTAGCCACAAGTTTCATAGCAGAAAATACGGCCAACAGAAAATTCACAGCGTGTACGATAGGGGAAGTACTTTCACCTATTGTTATCTACTATGAGGTTATAGGCCACCCAAGTACTTGTTTATTATCATCCATTATCACTAGTGTCACATTGACTTTCTTCTCTATAATGGCCTGTTAACAGAACCGCTGCAGATATGTCGTCAAAACCTGGCTTATCATTTGTGCCCGCGAGAACATAGGTCCGTTAGACTGATCGTCCTGTAAACAATTCTTTAGCATGCCTGCTTATCGCACAGGTCTTGCCAAAGCCGGAGAAACGGGATGCGCTTGAATGAATAAAAGATGATAGTTGCTATCAGGCTTGTTGCCGTACTAAAGAAATAGAACCTGATTACTTTCGCGAGAGCTCACGTTTATGTAACGAGAATCTCAAGATTGGTTCGATTCTTGAAGGCATCCTACCTCCTGAACAGGTTTGGTGATCAACACGTTCCTTGACGTAATTATGACAAGATCCCATATTTGTACGACGATAGAACATGCCCTCACCAATTTCTTATCAACGTGCTTTTCGAAAGTTTTGTCCTGCCAATATCGCCTTCTACAAACGATACATCTCACTGGCATTGATAGCTTTGGGGCATCATTGATGTTGGTCAAGGTTATCGTTTCTATCTTACTACCCTCCTCATACCAGGCCTTCTGTGATATACCTCTGACTACGCTACTATCGTCTTGTGACTTTACATCGTGGACATTCTTATTAGAAGATTCAGATTTCATAAGTCATGTTCCATCATTGGGCCGAAGAAACAGTTCATGTGGTAGGATTCAAGGTGCTCCTCCTTTTCTGCCCATTACAGCCTTAGATTTCATATTAAAGACATGTGCTTGCCCATTGTTCACATATTTCAACGTCAACAGATCTAACACCATCGTTTTCAGCGTGCCGAATGCAAACAAACAAGCGTCACAACATTTGGGAATGGGATTCTTAATTGGATAGGACTTCTTGTGGCATCATCGTGAAGACTAGAACGTCCCGTTGATCTGATGCTGATCGACTATCAGATGTTCATAACACATCATCCCGGATTATTACTGTTGGATCATATGCTTGTGACTAGACAGAAAGAACTAAGAAGTACGTATATCTGCCATTGATACTTAGTACGACTCCTCGGCCCCGCCTCTGCTATGTTCATTCAAGTGAGTTCGACAAGACGCGTTACACATCTGGTACTTCAAATACACGAAATCTGGCCAAAGCTCAGTCCCTTTGCATTACAGTATCTCCTTCCTATCTTCTTCGTATTGTTCAACAATGCGTCATCTTAAATTTAGGAGAGTAATCTGAACCACTTTCTTATGGCTCACCCCGCAAGATGTCAGATTGTAAGATAAATCAAGCTTTTGTTGGCATGTACACCCTGTGGGCTCGTCTTTATCTAGCGAACTCGTTTCGCGACTTAGGGAAGCTACAAGATCCCCATGGTTCATTTCCCTTTGCTCGCAGTGAAGTTGGTTACCGGCTATAACTTTGAACGAGATCTGATAGATGTTTGAGTAATCTAAGAGCGACGTTATTTGAAAGGTACATATACAATCGCAGTCTTGTTTGAAGAGATAGTATGCACGTTCTCCCGCCGTCCAGCGAATTCAGAAACTATCAATACTTGTCCACGCATGATCCCTCGGTGGTAAGTTAGGTTCGCAAGTAAGTCAGGTCGAAAGAATATGTTACATTATTGGCACGATCTTAACATCCCGAAATTGGTTGATCCAGTGGTATTTCAAGACGCCTTTCTCGTGCGCACAAACCAGCGCAACTGATATGTAGCAAGCGTTAATGGTTACTACGACTCCACCAACTAAACAAGATACACAGCTCGAACATCGTGCTTTGGTTCAGTTATAGTTCGTTCAAGAAACTTAGCCTCTGGGGGCAAAGCGGAGCGAGAGGAATGTCATATCAGGGGAATGGTGTCATGTATACTGAAAGACGTTGCTATATACAGGTCTTTGAAACGAGTATCTTCAATCAGAGTTTGTCGATGGCTTGCTTTTTAGTATACCGTAGTATATCTACTCAATAAAATCGCGCTGAAAAGATTTATCCTGTGTGCACGATTTGGACCGCCCGAGACAGCTTGCTAATCGTGGAAATCGTTATTCGTAAAACATGAAAGTTTCGGGTTTCACCGAATCACCCATATGGTGTTATGAGAATCAATTTTGACTCATCTCATTTGTAAGCTTTGTGTTCGACAGGATCTCTACCTAGCTCGAGACACGGACCGGGTGGCTACATCCCGTCAAGTAGTACAACGAGACCTACAGAACTGGAAGTGATTCATTGTACATATGTACAACGATGCAGGTAGCCGCGTGTTTGTAAGTGAAAACCTCGCGACACAGGCAGCCGCTTGGAAAAAAAATAGATTCATATACATCTTCCATCACTCGCACACCACCAGCTTAACTTAGCTACTGATCTAAACCTCCTCTGTTGTACTCCAACCCTTCATCTCAAAACTTTCAACGACAAGACAGTCACCTGGGTGATAACATGAATGTAAGAGCCCTTCGATCCATCGTCACATACGACAAAGACATCTATGTTACTTCACTTTGACACTACCAAAAGCCCATTGTAACACATAATCAGTCTAACACACTCACTAGGCGAGTACTACTTCAAAGATTGTTGGCAGCGTAGTCGGCATTATGAGTATTATTGTGCTCCTCATAGTCTTTATGGTAACACGCCGTCATCGCCGCTGTCACGCTCCACAACCGCCCCAAAACGCCTCCTGCAACGAGGGAGATGTGCAGCTTCCTGGTCCCATTCACCAACCAGATCGGCATCGAACGGCGTGGAAAGATTGTTTGCAAAGATTCCATAACTGCTCGCACTCTTCAACCGCTGACGCACAGGAGCGAACGGGCTCCTCCAATAGTAGCCCGGAACTGGTTGTTGTCAGTCACCGAGCGTGCTCAGTCCACTCAGAGCCCGCAATCACTGCTCGCCAGACTCCTCACTTAGGAACGAGTGATTCAATGGACTCGTCTAGTCTGCGAAGAGCAGTACTCAATGCTGGGTCGGTGGAACGTAACGTCAAACCGATTGCCAAGAAGAGGGCTACTTCTATAGAGTCAAGCGTGGAGAAAGAGAGAGTTTCCCTGGCGGGGACTTCCGCAAGGGTTTATTCAGGTGCTTGGCCATGAGACATCGGCTCATCGAAAGGAAGGAAATGAAGGTCTACTAAAGTATGCAATACCTATTCTACACGCGGCATGGGATTTTTAGGGACACACTGAGTTATGGATATTCAACCTGAAGCTATGAACGACTTAATAAGTGCGATCAAGGCGTTAAATGCTTACAAGGGCTTAACGAACATCAAGACTTCTGCCTTTACTGCGAGAATACCTTACAGTCACACAAATATGATATTGATAGGCACGAGCGTGTAGAGGTATAACGAAGGAATGAAAGAATACTTATTTGGAGAGGTCCAAATGATGGTAAAGACGGGAACGAATGACGAGATGGAATAAAAAATACGGATGTTTCTTGAGTTTACCTTCAGCGGCGTGATGCTATGAACACAACTCAAGGGCAGCGGATAAGGAGACTCACCTGCTTGGCCTGTACGAGTTACAACACGTTACATCCGCGTCAATAGTCACTGCACAAGGGAAAGGGAATATGGCAATCAAGCGTCGTCTTCACATCTTGCGACGTTCAGACTCGGCGACACCTGGTGGGGAGAGAACCTTTTCATTGACTCCTAGTCATCATGCTGCCGTATATAGCCATAAAACCGTGCCATTGTGGCGGTATCCGAATCCCAAGCACCATATTTTCAGCAAATCGAAGAGGAAAAGAGGACCAGGTCGAACATTTAAGTGCGAGCCGGGCGGTCGTTGAAGCGGCGAGGGCCACGCTCGACAACTTGCTGTTGGGAGACGGCAATGACGTTGGTGGGGATGGAGTCAAACTAGAAAATGTCAGTTCCAATCGCTCATGTACTAGACGGAGGGGAGGGACATACGCCCAAGCTCTTGAGCAAGTCCTTGGTCTCCTGGTCGACGTCGAGGGCACCAGACTCGCTGTTCTGGGTGAAGTCGAGGGCCGAGATCTCGGGAACGTACTGATCCTTGCGCTCACGCTCCTCTTCCTGGAGCTTGAAGGAGATACCGCGAACAGGACCACGTTGAATACGCTTCATCCTGTAGTGTGTTAGACAATGGTGAGGTAACAAGGCATTGCGGAGAGGTCGGGCGCAGCATAAGGAAGCACATTGGTAGACAGATGGAAACTGGGGAGATGGCAAGTGCAAGCTTGCGCAGTGACCCAAAGCGTCCCCGCGCAAGTACTCTGCATCATCCCAGATGACCAACAGCCCTCAATTGCTTCCCCATAGTACTTCATCCCAGTATGTCCTGCGCAACGAGGTTCAACGTACAAGTGGGTTGTGTATCCGGCGATCTTGTTCCTCAGACGCTTCGAGGCAATGATAGCAATCTGTCTCACGTATGAGCCTCCATGGTCACGTTACCCCATCCGTCCTTCAATCAGCTCACCTCATCGCAAATCCTCTTGTTGGTCTCGAAGTCGAGCGAGAGCTTGGGGTAGTATCGCTCGATGATGACCTTGGCGGACTTCTTGACAGTCTTCGTGCGGACGCGACCCATTTTGGCGACTTTGTGTGAATTTGCGAAAGAGTCGGTGGGAAGAGGGCAGTGGGCGGTGGCTGTGGGTTAGTTGTCGCTGTCGGGGTATTGGTATTGTTGATTGATTTCGACCTTCGCTTGTGCGCGGTGTGCTATTTCTCCGCACCGACGCTAGACTCAATCGGAAATAGCGTGAACTCTCACAACCGTGATGTCAAAAACTGGGACAGGCGACAAGCACGATTATAGACAAAACCAATCCATGCAATGATCGATCATCAAGGTTGGTATTATGCGCTCGCTAAAACTACAGACATTCAGACATTTGGAAGCAACACACCATTGACGCCCGCTAAAAAAGAATCACTCGCTGAACAAACTCGCAATGAGATCAGTGCCTGCATTGCTGCATCACCCATCCAAACAGCCCGTGCTTCAGACGCAATCAATGCTGGCGACGTTCGTTTCGCAAAACACCATCTCTTAGGAGAATTATCCGTCAAAGTCTCAAATCAGCCTGACTACGTTTTACAAATAGTCGGCTCTTACTTAATGACCTTCGGCGCTGGCGGCGGTGCTGGACACTGGATCCGGGAAGTAAAACGCGCAGATGGCGATGATGACGTATACCATGACACACAACATGCCTTCGAGGTAGTTCGATTTGCCATCGCGCAGAAAGTTGCCTACTGCTAACACTGATAGAATGAGTGCAGCTGCGTCGAATATGGCAAAGTTGTAGTCCATATGGAAACCAAGACCCCAGCCAACCAAAACTACCTCGAGTTAGTAACCTTGTCTTGGTGAATGGGTAGCACAACGTACCAACAAGCGGTGCATTGAACAGAGCAGTCTGGATCGAGGCACCCATGACATGGGCGAGGGCCATGTTGATCTGGTTGTCATAGGCTTCGTCGATAGCGAGAACATGTTCTTGAAGATGTTAGTTGTGACACATTCGCGAGAGAGTTATGTACTGACCTGCAATTTTCTCGACAAGGGGAACAAGTATAAGACCAACAAATGCATCGCTGACGCCATGCTCTTCTACCATGAATGGGATTTCTTGCACCAAGAAGATTGCGACCAGGGAAACACAGGCTAACGAGATCAGAAGGGCGAGGAGGACTTCTGTCATTGTAAGCTTCGGCTTCGCGAGCTCCGCATGACGGTCCGCGTCCTTGTGCTCGTCGGCCTCGTAAATCTCATGAAACAGGCCGTCATGCGTCATTGTCTGGTATCCTATGTAGATGAGGTATCCAATGAGGGAGATGATGGCCACACCACGTGAGATCTTCAAAGTGTTGTAGGTGATCAGCTGGGCGGTGCCGTCGTAATCAGCATTGTTGACCAGGTACTGGTAGAAAATTGCCGGAAGAATCAAGCCCACTGCGAGGATTAGCTATACACATTACACAGCGCATTGTCCAACTTACCAGAGGCAACAAGAATCAATCCACTAGCAGACTCGGATACAACCTCGTGAAATTCCTGAACGTCGTTCTTGAGACCACCCGCGATGAAGCATGTCCCCAAGCACAGTAACATGTTAGCTAAGATGGATCCCAGGATGGCCGCCTTGATGACATGCACGTTGTGATCGCCATCAGACGTCTTCAGCAAGACCATGAACAGAATGAGCTCGACAACAGATCCAAACGTAGTTTCGACAACCACGGCAATTGCTTTGTGGTGCAGCTTGCGCGAGAACTCCTGACCGGCGAAACCAAGCATGTTAGCCGCAGGGATCATGGCGATGTAGTTAGTGATGAAGATTGCAAGGTGCCATTCCGGCCTTACAAAATGCTGCAATGATTATCAGTATGGCTTTTACAAAGCTTCTAACACGAATCATACCAAGGCAATTCCGACGGGAACCACAGGCCATAGAAGGTTTGTCATCATGGACAGCGTGCTCGTACTCTTAAAGCAGATTTTGACGAATTTGAATGGGTTAATGCCCCTTCGTCCGCTCTCACCATCGGGGTGGATGCCCTTGTCGACTTTGTGCCCATTGTGGTTGTATGATGGCAATTCGTTACGGCGCCTGCGTCTGTGGCTACGCGAGTAGTGTGGCTGGACTGCTCGTGCGGTCTTCTCGTTACTCTCTCGCGTAGGTCGCGCGGAGCGAGACCGCGATCGTGAGCGCCGACCCATCACGGGTGCGTACGTAGGTTCGGGGTGAGCGGTTCGGTGAGTCGCCATTGAATCTAACGCGTGTGTGTTGATTATGAGCACTGGCGGCGTCTCCAGGAACGTGGGCGATGTATTTCAAGGGGCGCGCAGAAATCACAATACAGTTGATTTCCAGTGTGCAAACGGCAGTCGAAGAGAGAGGCAGAGTAGGGAGAGGAGGAAATGCTCAAAAACAAGGGCTCCAGCAGCCATAATAGTCTAGAATTCGGCGCCATGACGGGTGAATTTGGGCTTCCTTGTTATGGGGCACACAGCAGCGACCGTGCAGATCCCTGCTCAGCATAGCCACTCAGTCATTCAAGCACCAATCACCTTGCTGCAGGGACGCTGTAGCTCACCAATCTGGGGAGGCGTGAATCCTCCGAAACGTACTATTCGCTGTCAAGCTTCACCTTTTGTTCTGCAAGCGCACGTCACCAAGCCTCCCCTACTGCTCTGGCGATGCTTAATGTGCTTGAAGCCCCTTGGCTTTGCGAAGACCAAGTTTCACATTTCACGCCCCGTGATGTCAGTGCAGCCATACCATACAAGTCGTATTTCTGTCTGCACACCACAGAAAGGATGACAGACCGTTCCGCCAGACTGTATCACGCTCTGGGTGGGGTTGCGATATGCGGTGTAGCCTACAAATGTGGATCTGATGTGTTCTCACCGGAAACAGAGCCACGACTAGATACCGTTCAGTTGAGAATGTGCTCGTCGGAGCTCGCAGACACGTGTGAACAATCCCAGCCACAGCCTGATACCATATTCACGAATAGCTCCGATACTTGTCGTGGCCCCGTTCCTGTCCAAGATCAAAACAGAGGTACAATGCTGTTTACAATTACAGTGGATATCAGCACGTGCACAGGCGTTATCTGGGGAAGGCGCGTGCTGGCGCGGTCTCGGCGGGCGTCCCAGCAACCGACCCGCTCATCCTTCACTCAGCCAGCACTTGACCATCACACATCCAGCTCCATCCATCACTTGTATTGTCAAGATGGTGCTCTCCTCAGCTGCCGCGCTTTGCGCAGTTGTAACGGGCGCGACTGCGTTACAAGTTCCGCTGCTATGGTCTCATGAGGCGCCTATCGAGAACGGACATGAGACGAAACCCCTGGTCAACTCCACAGAGCTCCAGAACCTCATCAGTGGGGATCGTCTCATGACAAGGGCGAAAAAGTTGTATGAGATTGCAAAGCTGGGTGAAGAAGAGTACAACCACCCCACTAGAGTCATCGGCAGTGATGGTAAGAATACGCGCGCGTCATCATGTCCCTGGTTGCTGATCATCTTGTAGGCCATCTCGGGACGCTATCCTACATATATGAGACCATTCTTGAGCTCGGAGACTACTATACCATCTCGAATCAATCATTTCCCGCCGTGTCTGGTACTGTCTTCGAGTCGCGTCTCGTCATCGGTGATGGGGTTCCCAAATCTGCGTCAGCTCTGGCTCTGACGCCGCCAACTAAGGATAAAGAGCCCGTACATGGCGACCTCGTCCTTGTTGAGAACGAGGGCTGTCAAGCATCGGACTATCCTGACTCCGTTGCCGGCAACATCGCGTTCATCAAACGCGGTGTGTGTCCGTTTGGTACTAAATCCGAACATGCTGGACTTAAAGGAGCCGTCGCAGCTGTCGTGTACAACTACGAAAAGGATGCTGTCCATGGCACGCTGGGATCCCCATCCCCAGATCACATTGCCACTTTCGGGCTTTCTGGCGAGGAGGCCGAGCCTATCGTTGAGAAGCTGAAGCAGCAGAAACGCGTCGACGCGATCGCGTACATCGACTCTGTCGTCTCTCAGATTGAGACCGTCAACGTCATCGCTCAAACAACAGAGGGCGACCCTGAAAACTGCGTTATGCTTGGAGCGCACTCCGATAGCGTGACCGAGGGTCCAGGCATAAACGACGACGGCTCCGGATCCATTTCCCTGCTCGAGGTGGCTACCCAGCTTACCAAGTTCAACGTCAGCAACTGTGTCCGCTTTGCATGGTGGGCAGGCGAAGAAGAAGGATTGTTGGGTTCCGACTACTATGTCGCATCGCTGCCCGAAGAAGAGAATCAGAAGATCCGACTCTTCATGGACTACGACATGATGGCCAGCCCTAACTTCGCGTATCAGATCTACAACGCTACCAATGCTCTCAATCCCAACGGATCTGAGGAACTGCGTGATTTATATATCGACTGGTACGAACAGCAGGAACTGGACTATACCTTTATTCCTTTCGATGGCCGCAGTGATTACGACGGCTTCATCCGCAACGGTATCCCTGGTGGCGGTATCGCGACTGGCGCTGAGGGCATCAAGACAAAGGAGGAAGAGAAGATGTTTGGAGGCAAGGCTGGAGATTGGTATGATCCTTGCTACCACCAGCTCTGCGATGACGTGGGCAATCTGAACATGACATCATGGGTTGTCAACACAAAGGTCAGTCCTATCCCGCATGTGGTGTTGATGTATTCTAACGCCATGCAGCTTATCGCCCATTCGGTTGCCACCTACGCTCGCTCCTTCAAGGGCTTTCCCGAACGTACGAAATCGGTCGCCTCATCCCAATATGTGGACAACGTTAAGTACCATGGTCACAAGCTTTTTGTGTAATCACGTTGCGTTCCTTGAAATGCGCATGTTATCAGTAGTTTTAAAGTCATCGATTGTTCATTGCCATCTTTGTTGCTTGCAACTTTTCATACTCAAACATGCACGTGCCAACACCATTGTATCCTGGTTGTTGATATCGTCTCGTTTCAAATTTTCGTCGTTCATTCAATCCCCATATGTGATTTCGATATCGTTCCTCGCTAATCCCAGACGCTCACCTTCTCTACCCTTTCCAACACTCATGTCCGCTTCTCTCCAGGTCCATAATGGCCAGGACCGATGTCGAGCAGGGTGGTGCGGTCATCAGGAAGAAATCTAGGTGCACTTATTGCCGGTGACTACACTGAATGATTTTGAGTACACTCGACTTATAGTATCATGTGCGCTTGCGAAGGGTATGGTAGTATTTTATGGAGTCACAGTAGATTGATATATGTGCTGCATATGTCTGCAGAGTGTAAAATTGGACAAAGTAGGGGCACTCACGCTGTCAGCAGTGATCGTTCAGCCTATTTCGCGGCAGTGGAACCGTGATGCAGGTACCTTGCCACGAAGAGTTGCGACAGGTTCCTGTCCGAGATTCGAAATAACATACGATCAACCAGCCCACGTGCTGCGAAAGCTTTCGTCACGGACGTTTTTGTTAACAGTAATCAAACATTACATTGGGCAACATGGCAAGAATTTCCCATCGTGCAACACCGCCGCGGTACAAAAGCAGACCTATGTGATTAGCATCACGGCATCAAATACAATAGTATGTTCAGGATTGTATTGGGTAATGTATGTTCATTCTATGACAAGGCAAGTTCCCCAGAACAGACACCGTCAGTCACGGAATCCTCTCGCCCACCCAGCGGAAGCTAGAATAACCGCACCTGATACATGACTATCGTCTGCATAGCCAACCGTCTAGCCCGACCTTGTCGATTCCACTGAAATTGAACAAACATGGGCGTGCCTACTCTGCCGCATTCTCCGGAACCTGGGCTAGCGGGCTTGAGACTATGGATGATGCGTTCCCGACGGCCAAGAGCGAGCGGTTGCGGCGAGGTGGATTGGCAAAGTTGATCTGGGAAGATGGTGCGGAAAATGGAGCGTGAACCGCAGGCGAACGTTGACCGGTTTCCTGTAGCTTGGTCTCGAGGTAGGTTATACGGTCGTCCTGCTCTTGTGCGACGCGCATCTGATCCTGGTACATGTCGGTTACCCAGTCGAACTCGTGGTTGATGCGGTCAATTTTGGCGTTCGCACGATTGAGGCTCGACTGCAGCTGTCGCTGGCAGGTCTGGTTTTCGTACTTGAGGGATGCGATGCGCTTGCGATGTGCTTCTTGGAGCTCAATGATTTGGCTGTCCGAGATCCTCTTCGCATCGCCGGAGATGTACTCGATAAGGGTCTTTTCGCTGCGGAGCGATACTATCATGCTCAGAGCGAGAGCTGCATAGATGGCGAAGACCAGCGATATTTCTCGATCGCTGATCCTGTCGGCGATCTGAAGATGTGAGTGTGCAAACAGCAGATTGACGTCCAGATAACAAACATTGCGCCAGACAAACAAACATGTGCCGAGCAGGCACGAGCAGACTGACAGCGCAAAGAGTTCAAACCCGTTTAGCTGCATACTTGCGGTCGGTGGTGAAGTAGGATGTCGTTGTTGAAGAGTGAAGTGTTGAAGAGGGAAGTCAAGAGGGGTTCACTTTGAGAGGTAGAAGTAGCTTGGCGGTGAATGCTCGGCTCGCAAACAGTTCAACTTGGATTGTGCCAGATATGTTAATCGATTCCCGATGACAGTAGTAGAGCATTTTGGAAGTATCAAGAGCAGATTCTCATAGCAAAATTACTGAAGGAAGAGTGTTCTCAAGAGCACCAGGCCAGTCCGCGTTCGACGTTTCAGGATGTGTCGACATCGTCCAGGCAGAGATCAGTACTTTCGACTAATGTAGAGACAAAGCCACAAATATGGTGAATACTGGGCCACGTGGATTGTTTTGATTGTTCCATGTTGGCATACCATTCAACTATGCATATTCTTGCGCATTGCTTCGGTATGTATTTAGATGAAGACTCCAATCTTTGAGCTGCCATCTCTCCAGTGCTGGAGTTTATCAGAACCACTACTAGCAACATAGATGGATATGTTGTAGTTGTTTCCGGTACGACGAGCACGGTACTCTTATGTACACCTTCTTTACGTGACATAGCAACGACTCAGGCGCATGTAAGACCACCTCTAATCGATTGCAGTACAAACCGGTTTGTCTGTGAGTGCATCTGTGCTGGAACTTTAAGGCAACAAGCCGCTCGATGTACTTTGCAAACTTGACATTGGCGTGCGCTGTGCTCTTATCGTGTTACTGATTTCGCTCCTTGAACGGTCTCGGTTTATGTACTTTGTATGTTAAAATAGGACTAAGGTAATTACCACCTTAGAATCACGAATCTCATCTTGGATATCATTTAAGCTCATCGTCAGTGAGGCTACTTAAGTCTAGTCTCGAAAGGGAGAGTGGTCTTCATTATTCTAGTAATAAATAACATCATCGTAAAGCGCCAATACAAACAAAGGCGTTCTGGGCGCTCTTATGAGTGGTGTACTACATTTCGGGCTAGAATTGCCTTCGCGAGTCAAACAGGCGAATGTAAGCTCAAAAACGGATGATGACGTGTATGCACTCGTGGGGTGCTAACTAATTCTCATCAGGCGTAGTGAGGAGGCAGCATAGTCAAATAACAGGAGAGTGTATGTGCGAGAATGGCGTTGACCACCATCGAGATAGTGAGTCCATTCATCTTTTGAATGGCGAGTATCAAATGACGAAGATCTGGAAATGTTGTAGGAAGCTCAAATACGCTGAGTTGCATGGCTGAAAAACGTAGTAGTAGTGAAAGGCGGTCGGTACATTACATCTTAGGTCCAAACTTGCATCTCACATCACACACTGCTAGATTGAGTCATGTTCAACTAGTTGGCTCTCAACTTCTCTATCTCTGCATACTTACAACCTGATTATTGAAATCTAGGAAGTGAGTGGTTTTACGACACCCACAGGATCTTCATGCACGGGTGCTCAGTCGTATGAAAATGCCTTTCTCGCCCCCTTCCCAAACCACGCTCCTGCAGTCTTTTCCGCCAGAATCCACGCATCTCACATTTGCTGCCCTTCTCTATATGCATGAATGTCATGACAATCAGGCCAATAATCCAGAAAAATGTTGAACATGAAATCGTCTGTCACCTCGCAAGCAAGATCATCGCAATTATCGATAGCGACTCGATCAAAGCGGGGCGCTGCTCGGATTCTTGATGTTACTACCTTTGCAACCGACGGTTGACGTTGGTTTTTGCTAAATGTCATGCTTAGAAGATGATTAAGTTGGTGCGGCTCGATTGGCTTTTCTGGGACCAGTTACGATCGACAAGTTTCGCTCAATGAGCGCCAGCTGTATCGTCTAACACCTTAGGTACTTCACTATGCCAATGTTGACGCATAGCTGAAGAGTACGATTCGATTTGACACCTCACTATGATTTTGAAATTCAGGGGTCTAAAAGGTTCACTTTACTCGTAGGTGAAAAGGGCGACATACAGAGGAATGCTTAACGGGCGTTATGATACCTGCATTCTTAGCCATAATGGATACGGCTATCACACAGTTACCATCAGGAGTACGATTGTCTACGGGACATTGATCAGGAGAGGATAAAACTCTGTCTACAATGAGCCTCGAAGGCGTGTATTGAGGTAGCAAATACATCCACTTGTCCTATATACAAGAACCAGACTAATGACGGCGAACTGAGAAGA
This sequence comes from Dothidotthia symphoricarpi CBS 119687, assembly GCF_010015815.1. Lineage (NCBI taxonomy): Eukaryota > Fungi > Ascomycota > Dothideomycetes > Pleosporales > Dothidotthiaceae > Dothidotthia > Dothidotthia symphoricarpi. Next base: position 834,046 of record NW_022985028.1, read on the forward strand.
CGACTGAATAAAAAAATGATTGAGACAAACACGCAAAAGAGTGTTGGCGGTATATCAGGAATACAACGAGTTCTACAAGCGTGCTGTCGAGGTTATCATGCCTACCTCATCCGAAGAGTACGAATCATGCGGAAGAAGGACTGTGAATTGGCAAGTACACAGCATTAGCTATATGCGTTGAGCGCTGCGAATAGCTATGAGTTTCGTGGAGCTATGACGTTTTCCTAGGCCCGCTTAGGCTCTGCCAAGAGCAACTTTCACGCTAGTTACGCGAGCGTGAATGTTTTCCACCCGTCACCTCGATCTGCAAGCACCCCAACCACCCCGCAGCTGTCAACCCAACCAGGACTCCCACGCCGGAATCTCATCGATCCCCATCGCTAAGATTCCTCTTTCGCCGTTCATAGCGACTTACGGCTCTTTTATATCAAGTCGTATTGCGCGCTCGCAGTACCATGTCACCTGCCCCAATTACCCAGGATGCTGCTGCCGCTTCACCGACGACACCCCAACAGCGACCTTCGTCAAGATGTAAGATATCGATTGCACGTCAAACTAAACTTTAATTCTTATCCCTTTCACAGCTGCACCACCACAACCCGTGTCTAAGCATTTCGATGATATCTTTCACGCCAAGTTCATGCACATCATCCAGCAATGGAAGAATGACCCTGCGAGAAGCCAGCTGACCCAAAAGGATCGGAAGTCTTTCATTGAGACAGCCTATGTCGACACCGATGAGATTTATTTTGGGAAGCGTCACCTGTCTGACCAAGAAATCAAGCTGCGCGCTCTCACCAAGGTCTTCTACAAGGTCCTTGCTGAGGAGCCGTGGTCTGAAGATTGGATCCGCTCTCCTGATGTCGAACGCAAACTTTCAAAATTTGAAATGCATAAGGACTCTGTCGCCCTCGCTGCTGAACATGGTGTATTCACCCCGCGAGACGCTGTTAAGGCTGCACGAGAAGCTGCGGTCAGACAAGAGGACGCTCTCAAGCAATCTAACGCTCTTAAGGACCAGAAGATTCCTCGTGGACCTTGGGATGACATAGAGATCATTTACATCGCGGGCACGGTTTCCTCGACAGCTACTAACGCCATTGATCGCGATAGTATTTATCCTGTCTCGGTAAGCTCAGTCGCAAACGTCTTACAAAATCACATGTGCCGAGACATGGTGAGACCTTTCTCGATGGCTGAGAGATTCATCAATTGCACAGACACCAAAGAACTCGAAGAGATGCGAAAGTTCGCCTGCAATGTCTGTGACTACGCTCCTCATCTCCTAGATAACGATAATGTCAGTCTACTCGTTGTATTGCTCATCCTGTCGCGATCCGACTGCTGTAGACGTTGGCTAGCCAACGGCATTCGGATCGAGGGGTCAACGATCAGCCATCGCAAGGCTGAGTGTATGAAGAACAAGATGGGTTGGAGGACCTCTGAAGAAAAGAAGCCGTACGATAACTTTGCAAGCGAGTTCCAGACCCGTGTCAAGAACGCCTGCTTCCCTGCTCCTCGAGCACAACGCGTTACAAAAAAGCATCAGCCACGAAAACCATCGCTACCGGCCATGCCAGATACCCCTCCTGTTTACCCTCAACCTGCCATGGGTAACTGGGCTTCTCCTCAAGTGCGCACATCTGGAAGTCCCTACAGCTTAAACACAGGGATCAACATCTCGGCCCCGATAAATACGAGCATCTACTCTTACCCTCCAAGCAATCAGCCCCCTCACACAGCGACTGGAACAGGCAGCAACGCTGGGGAGCCCATGGACCTCTCATGAGGGTACCGAGGCGGGAATCTTTCTTCTTTTCTTCTTAATAATAGATCGCATCAGTGCGGCGTTTGGTCACAGTTCCATGCTCGCATCAACAGGGCACCAGCGCGATAAAAGCGGTGTTTTAGTTTGACGCATGTTCCCATTAGCGGCAGTACTCGGGCTTCGGCTTTGATTTGGAATTTAGCGACATCACAAGGTGCAAAGGTCTAAGATTTATCATGTAAATATCAACAAATGTATATCAATCATCACAAGATTTCCCACAAACCATGCAATTGAGGATATGAGGGGAGCAGATACATGGCTATATCTATCAGCAGTAGTGTCTATCTGTTTTGCGAGAACTTGTTTCACTGTGCGGTGGCGCATGGCCCTGTTGGTCACCCTTCTCTGTCATTCTGCAGCACCAGATCATCACAACGGCCAATTTTTATAAGGCTTCGTTGACATAACAAACCCCTTCCATACTTTTCGTACAATGTTTTCATGTCTTTTGCGTAGGATACTCCCAATGCCATGTTGGGGAGCCCGAACGCGTCACGAAATCGGGTCACGAGCAAGATAAGGAGGTGTTACGAAATGCCCGCATGCCTCTTGTCTCGAATGTTTCATTGTCTAATGCGGAACTACCCCACTCCTCACGCTCGAAGACGATAGCCTGATGCGCAGGAAGAGAGCTCATACTTTCTGGCCTAGTTTGGGTACTTTCAGTTTACATTTCAATAAGGATTACAGACTCTATTATTTAGCAAAATTCAAGTTATTGCCTCATTGAGATCCATGCCATGCTTTTACTCAGTCTCATTCAAATATCAGCAGGACGTTCGTCCTATACATGTTTTCATCGAGACTTCGTATCAGCATGAAATCAGGGTCTACTTCACTCCGGCATTTTACCACAGGATGATTCGTGGCTGCATTAGTATCACAAACACAGAAATATTATTACGCTCCGCTACTCGTGCCTATATCTTCTTTTCAACGGCCGAGCGGTGTGTATAGTCCATGTCCAGCATTGTTTATTGTCGAGAGGAAAGTCTAAAATGCTAGTGCATACATGCGAATTCCGGATGACAACGCGTCGGGGTTACCAGTCCAAAGATTCAGAATCCAACTCAATAAAGAAGCTGAACACAATCAATAACAATAAATGATGAGTTCCATACTCGACTCCTACTTCGAACCCCTACCCAACCTCATGTAGTCCCACTCGCCCTCGGTAACCTACATCCCCTGCTCAACAATCTCAAATCACTTCCCCACCTCTGATTCCAATCTCGGGCCAGACCTTCTCACTATCTCCCCCTGCCTCGCTCCACCACGCAAATCCCTTCTCCCAAGCCTACCACGTCTCCACCTGGTCGGCACTTCTCTATTCCACATAAACCCCCAATTTCTCACTGAGAGAAAACACCCACTAGTCCTTCATCTCCGATCAGTCTTTTGGCGGGCTAGTCATATACGGCGAGAAAGCAGTTGGTGCGATGTTCCGTTACAACCTCCTGCGAATTCATCGGTGGAGTTAGGGATGTCGTACGGTTTATGTTTCGTGTTTGTTGACCCGGTATGCTGGTTCATTGTACATCGCCTGGGAGGACGTTTGCGGCTGACTATCAAACTTCAACATCAGGGATATGGGACCCCTGGAGATGACGACGATAGTGTGAATAGAATCAAGAATGCCGTTCGGTAACGAGAGTCGGTAGTGGAAGGGTTAGAGCGTGTGAGGAGGGGCAATGTGGAGCGGAGTGAAGGCTATCCGCGTGGAGGAACTGATACCTAACCGACAGAGCAGAGCCACGCGATAGCGGCAACAGGCCACTCGTTGTGATGACGCGGACAAATGCAGACGTAGAGGATATTGAAGTTCAAAAATCTGTGACCACAACCATGCATACACAAAACTACACTACACTAACCCTACGAACCCCCATCACCTCGCAATAACTGCTCCTTCACTTCCACCCAACCCAACTCCTACTCATTACTCGCCATACACGCACCTCACCAGATCGCAAATCTCCGATCTTGAAACTCTCGGGCTTGACCTTCTTGTGCTCACGACCCTGCTCCCAAACCCGAACCTTCTTCTTACTTCCATCCCACTCGATGACAACACCGACATGGTCGGGCTTGCCCACATCGACAGCGTATTTTCCATGCATAGGCCCTGCTTTGCCCTGGAACTTTGCGTTACGGAAGCTGATGATATCGCCAGGGCGGATCTCGTCGTATGACTGCGTGGCAGCGTTGGCAAGGTTAGCGTACACCAGCGCACCAAAGGAGCGGGTCGAGACAGGCGATAACGCATCCTGATACGGCTTCAACAGCTCGTCGATGAGTCCGTGAGGTGTGCCGTTTCCAAAAACAGTGTTTTGCTTCGATTCGACGTCCTTGGCAATCTTGCGACCGAATTGCTCATACGCGTTCTCAAGTTGATCTGGGCGTTGTTGAGAAGGTGGCGGCTCGTGGCGCTGCTCCAATTGGACATCAGATGGATTGGTTTCATGAAAACGCGCAGAGATGATGGTCTGCGAATAGTCCATGTACAGGACAGATACAATTTTCTCCACGATTCCCTCAGACTGCGAGCCATCCATGTCCACAAGAACGTCCTTGCGATTTTGAATAGAAGGCGGCAGGACCCTAGGTTGCGACCACCATTGAGAGGAAGCACCGAGATCAACATCACTGGCAATGAAGTCTTGATTCGTCAATGGCCGTACCTGGTCGGAAGACGCTCGGCTGATGAGTGTACGAGTCACGTCGAGTGACTTCCTGGCCACTGGAGGTCTCCAAATCTGGGATTCAGTAGGTGGTGGTGGACCAGGTCGCTCCTGAGGCGGCAGTGGCGGACCGGCTCGCTCCTGCTGAGGGGGCGGTGGAGGGCCAGCTCGTTCCATCTGAGGAGGTAGTGAAGGACCAACTCGTTCCATCTGGGGAGGCAGTGGAGGACCAACTCGTTCCTGTTGAGGAGGTAATGGGGGACCAGCTCGTTCCTGGGGTGTTGCAGGCGGAGGAGCCCATTGATGAGGATGAGCTGGAGGTGGGGGAGGCGGTGCTCGCTCATGGGACATTCGTGGGGGCGGTGCAGAGTACGGACTGTCATCTTCAGAAGATTCGGTGGGCTGGGGACGCGGCATTGGCGGCATTGATGGAGGTAGAGGAGGTGGTGGACGAGTTTGCGGTGGCGGCGGTTGGCTCTGGGGACGCGGGGGCACGCCTGTGAGAACAGCAGGCACCGCGTTTGTGGGAGGTGCTATGTAACGATAGGGGTCGTAGTCCTCGTTGTTTTCGTCGGGTTCGTTCCGGGGAGGCGGAGGCCCAGGTGGGGGCGGCGGAGCCGCACGAGGAACGTCTGCCAAGGGGCGGCCTGGAGCAAACGACGGCGGAGGTGGAGGTGGACCAGCACGAGGCACTATGGGAGGAAACACGGTAGGACTGAATGGTATAGTAGGTGATCGTGCAGATTGAGATTCGTCGACTTGAACATTGCCGTCCAAACTTGCTTCCCTAGCATGAGATTTCAAAGCATCCTTGTGAGGTGCTCCAGATGCCATGTCGGTGTCGTAATCACCCTCGTAGTCGGTCTCGCCCTCGCGGTCGAATTTCTTTGTGGGCACGTCTCCGTGACGAGAAGGCGGTGCAGCCGTAGGTGGGGGCGGTGGAGGTGGTCGAAAAGCCAATGGCGAGGTGGGACTTGCCAAGGACATGGGCGGAACGCGTCTCTCGGGTGAGCTCTGAGCCTGATCGTCTGATCCAAAGTACGAAAGGCGCTTCGATGGCGGCGCGAACGGAGCAGACGGGGACCTGGGTGACATGATGTTTGCTGCATTATCTGTCATCTCATCGCCAGACTCAGATCCAGGACCAGGCGAGGTGAGTCGCGGAGGTGGCGGTGGCGCCGGTCGAACTTGGCATGGTTAGTGAGCGATATGGTAGGATGGGAAAGATAATTACCGGACGGGGGTGCTGGAGACGACGTTGGCCTGTCGGACGTGGGAATTGGGGGTGGTGCTGGCCGTCCTGCGAATTGTTAGCATCTGACGGTGGATTTCCAAGACAAAATGACAACGGGGCTACACCATGACATACTGCACACGCTTACGGTCATGACATATTCCGAGAAACCGTCAAATGCGACGTACGTCTTTGACACGGTCTCGGAAGATGGTGACTGGAAGCTGTCCAGAGACTGGCGAGCGGGAAAATCAACGGGCTTGCGGGGGATGAGAAACTCACGGTCTGTTGGGATCGGGGGAGGACGCTCGCCCACGGGTGTTTCTTGAAGAGGTTGGGAGACGACATCTTCGACGTCGACAACGTCGTCTGCTGGGCGAGAGTCGGTGATGGCGTGAGAGACGTCGTCCTCCTTGCCGACAGCTAGCTGTCTGTTCTCCTGCTCAGGGCTCTTGACGGTTGGGATGACAGGCATGGTGAACATGGGCACACGCTGCTGTGGGACGGCATGCTCGTCGGCCTCTTCGGCTTTTTTCTCCAGCGTGGGCTTCTTCTTCTTTGGTGGAGGAGGAACACCGCCCATGGGCACGCCGCCGAACATGCCTGGCATGCCCATGCCGCGGCTCATCTTGGCCATGCGCTCTCTTAGCTCCAGCTTGCGCCGCGTCTCGGCATCCATCTCGTCTTCCTCTTCTTCTGCCTCTTGCTCTCCTGGCTTTTCCTCGGTAACGTCTTGCTCGTCTCCAACGTCTGCTTCTTTCAGGGGCGCGGCGGGAGCTCGCAGAGGTGGGGGCGGCTGCGCTCGCTTCGCTTGCTGCTCGTCCTCTTCGACGCTGGTCGACGTCGCCTCTGCGTCTTCGGTGTTGTCGGCGCCCGACTGGTCGGCGTCGTTTGCGTCGCTGAGCATGTCTTGGTGTGGAGCATGGGATTCCGGCGGCTTGATGTCGTGCGGGACTCGTGGCGGCCGGGCGTGGTCGGCGGAGGCCTTGGAGCCCGCGCTCGTCACCTTCTCCAGCTCCGTGTCCTCGCTGTCTTCGGCCTGGACCGCCTCAAACGACTCGGTCCTCTTCTTGACGGGCGGCTTCTTGGGCTTCTCCTTGACGACGGGAGAGGCAGCGCGCTGGGCCTGCTCCTGTTGCTGCTTCTGCAAGAGGGCGATGCGCTCCTTCAAGCTCAGTTTGGGCTGGCTGTCCTCCTCGCCGCCCTCTTGCTTGGGGGCGTCGTGGGCAACGAGGCCTGCTTTCTCGGCAGCCTCCTGGTTCTGCTCCTGGCGCTCCTGGATCTCGGGGTCTTCCTCACGGCGATACGTCTTGACGGGCGGGGCCTCGCGGACGGGCGGGACGTATGCATTGCGACTCGGGGGCGGCGGCACGAAGGGCTTCTTGATGAAGGTCGTGTTGGCGGGCTTGAAGGGCTGGACAGGCGCGGCGGCGGGCGAATTGAAGGCGGCAATGCGGTCGCGGAAGGCGTTGGACTTGACGGCGATGGGCGGCGGCTTCTTCCCGGCGGGGGCGGGTGGGGCGGGCTTGGGCGCTTGGCTCGGGGCCTGCGAGGCGGCAGGCAACACAACGCTGGAGGCCGACGGGGGCGACATGGGCGACATGGGCGAGGGCTCGGGCTTGGCCGGGGGAGGCACCTGCAGCGGCGGCGGCTGGGGCTTGGGGGCCGCACGCTCGTCGGGCTGCAGCGGCTCGGGCTCCCTCTGCGGCGTGTCGGGGGCTGGCGGGTCCTGCTGGCGGGCGTCGAGGGCAGGCGGTGCTACGGCAGGCGGGTCGGGCTTGTATCGCGAGGCCCGGTTGGGGCGCGGCGGCGGGGCGGGCTCATACTTCTCGACAAAGTTGCGCGGGAACAGGCCGTCGTGCTTGGTGCCCGCGTCGTCGACGTACTCGCCGACGTACCAGTCGTCGCCCTCCTCCTCGGTGACGGTGATGATCTGGCCCGTGCGGAAGCTCAGGTCGTCCTCGTGCGGCGACGCGTAGTCGTAGACGGCCTTGACCTTGGGCATGGCGGCGCCAAGTGCAGCGACGGCAACGTCGTCGTCGTGATGGTTAGGGTGACGGTGGCAGTCCCCGCCGACGGGCGCTGACGGGTCGAGGGCGGCGGGTCCGAGGGGCTGCGTGGTCGTGTCGCGGTCCAATGGCGCCGCTGTCAGTTCGGGGGCGAGGGAGCGCGTGAGTGCACAGCTTGTCCTGCACGGCCGACGTCCTGGGGGTGCCGTGGGCGTGGTGGTGGCAGAGGAAGGTGCTGCTGCCGACGCCTACCCAGCCCTGTCGTCGGGCCCCGCGGCGCCTTCCTCTTGGCGTCGATGCGAACCACTCGACCTGCACGCCTGCTTACGACGACGTCACATGAGCAGTCACTGTGCGGCGACATGTCTCCCAAGTCGATCCTGAAGAAGGCGGCGGCGCCTGCAGAGGGCGCGCCTGGTGCAAAGCCCGTCAACGAGCGCCACCTGCAGGTCGCCCTCCACCACGCCAACATCATCGAGCAGCGCAAGGTGGTCGAGGGCGACGTGCTGGACGCCATCATCGCCCTGCTGGACTATCCCACCTCGCCCGCGGCAGACCCCACCCGCCCCTCGCCTGCCGATGCCCTGTACTTCCGCAAGGCCATGATCCCCTTCCAGCCGGCAGACTACGACTCGCTCATCGAGGAGCGCAACATTGCCGACAAGTGTGGATATGCCCTGTGCCCCCGCCCCAAGAGGAAGGCGCCCTCGACCGCCAGGAAGCAGTTCATCGACACCGACAAGGGCGTAGAGATCGTCGACAGGAAGGTGCTGGAGGTGTGGTGCTCGGACGACTGCGCAAGAAGGGCGCTGTACGTCAAAGTGCAGCTGAGCGAAGAACCTGCCTGGTTGCGCCAGGGCGGCTATGCTGACAACATCGAGCTCATGGTGGACAACACCAAGGAACACAACACAGCACTGCCGTTGCGAGTAAAGCAGCAAAACTCTACGCCAGCACCTGCAGATGAAGAGGACGTCGACATCGAGGCTGCGTGGTCAGCTCGTGACGACGCCATGGCAGATCTAGCTATTGAGCGCGGCGAGAAACCAGGTCAACTGAGCAAGGCAAACAATGATCTCATTTTGGACCAGATTGCCGAACGAGATACCGCCAGCGCACCGCCACAGCCTCCGTCCCTTCCTGCCCAGACCTCTGGGGCTACCATGGCCATTGAAGGGCATGTCCCTCGCATCAACAGAGTAGACGAAGACGATGATGAAGATGATGCGCAGGACTGGGACAAAGCATTACCAGGGTGAGTTATGTTGGGCGTTTCAGGACGACTCATCATTTTCACGGCGTCAGCCTGCCTCCTATCTGAGGACCAAGCTTGCCTCGGATGTATGCCCTTGGAAGCAAGATGCATAGCACCGTAGTCACGACACACGAGCAAGCCCAAGCCATGCAGTCCGACGTTCCATCAAACACATTGGATGGACCCTAGTGTAAAGCACCCGAAGTTGGGGAGAGCAGCGCACTGAAGACAGGCTTGGAGAGTTGTTGGCGCATTAGCAGGGTGGTAGATAGTGACGAATAACATAGTAAATTCAATTATCGTGCCCAAACCTCAATAACATGTGCTCACAACCAATAAATACTCACCAACATGTACAAATAAGCGCAAAATACCAGTTGACTCGCACATCTACCCAGCCTTCACACTGCTCACAAGACAAATAGTGTGCATGCTGCTCTCACCTATCACAGGCTCGACCACCGCGGAGGTGCCAGACTGCCGAAGTTCGCCCGCTCACTCTTCGAGATTTCGCGACATCACCACGACGGGCATCACTTCAGCCGCCATTGACGCCCCACACGCGGCTGTCGCATCGTCATGGCCCTCCGTCGCCAAAGTCTGTCGCCCACGGCAAACCTGCTGCGGAACTCGCGCCTGTTCTCGCTGCCAAACCCCCTCCCGCGACCCCTCGTCGGCGAAACATACGGCTCTGGCATGACAAAGGCCTCCGACACGGCAACACTCCCCTACCCCACACACCAGGCCATCGCCACAACAAAGAGCTCTCTGGCACGTGGCGATTGGGGTCTGAAGAGGCCGTTGCCCGCCCGGTCACGCATCCTGCAGACCAGCGATCCCGTGCTGAGGATCACACAACTCGACACAATCGAACATGTCACCGACTTTGAATCCGCCGCAGATCACGTGCGGACACGGCAAAAATGGGAAGAGATGGGTGTGCCCATGATGAAGGGCATGTCGCAGATGCGGGACTACGACCTGTCGGGCGCGCCTCCATCTGGCGCCTTTGAGATCCGTGACGACACCACCTCGTACGACAACGATCTGGGCTTGGACGAGGCGGGACTGTATCTAAAGGCCCTCGAGAAGAGCAGCGGACAGAATTATGCCCAAAGCAAGAAAGCAAGAGTGGCGGCCAAGACAGACAGGACAGCCCAGCCCGCGGCCTTTACTCCATTCACCCCACCATCCGTCGACGCCGCTGTGCACAACACACGGCGCTGGAAGCACGACGGACCCTGGCTTCCTGGCATCAGCGCAGCTGAGTTCACTCAGTATCTGAACACGGAAATTTCAAAGCGCCGTCGCGTATTCAACATCCACCTGAATGAATTCGTCAAGAACGAAATATACGCCACCCGCCGCCTCGCCGCCTCGAAATCCGGCTCCACAGCACCCATGGACCTTGCCGAAGCCGAAAAATGGCACGCCGAGCAGGAAAAACAATGGTCCAACATCTCCAGCGAGGATATCAGCGCCGGCTTCAAAGCCCTGCGCAAGGAAACAGCCACCAACCCCCTCGGCTCTAAACTGGTCAGAAAGTTGATTCTGCCATTCCTGCGACTACCAACAATCAGATTCAAGTACAAGGCTTACGCAGAAGACGCTTCAAACCGTGACATTGAGCAATACCAATTTGATCAAGAAACCGCGCCTCTATCCACCCACCCATCTGCAGGTCTCGGCTATCTGCGCACAAGATCCTACATTGCGAACCACCCCATCCTCGGACCACAGTCTTCCCCCTCCCCAGTAGCCTCCCGTGTCGTCCAACCACGGACAACAGGTGGCGGGAAAGAAGTCTACGCCCGTCTTGGTGTTGGTGGTTTCGTAGCAAACGACCAATTCCGCAGCACAGACACATCAAGCGCCTCCCGCGCCAACATCAGCAACTCGCGAGACGTCGAGACCATCGACCTCGAGACCCCAGGAGGAAAGAAGGTCCTCGTACAAGCAATGTTCGGCTCCGTCTCGAACGACGGACGCATTCACATCAAGCTCAAACGCTCGACCGGGCCAGAAATCCAAGTCGCGAGGGGTGAGTTGGACGACAAACCGCCTGTGCGAGAAAACTTCGACAGCGATCCGCTGAAGGGCTTGGGCGGCATGGGCCGGAGCGGGGTCGAGGAACTGGACGCCTTGAGCCGCGCGGGGAGGAACGGCGCGACGGAGTTGGGGGAGCAGAGCGCGAGGGCGCAGCAACTCACTAGCTTTCTGGACGCGATGAAGACGCCAGATAAGAATTCGTCGCCAGAGGTCTATCCGGGCGAGGCGCTGCGTCCCGGGGAAGCGACGAGGCAGTAGCGTTACCTGTAGAGTATAGTATGTATGTGTATGCATTGGGATGTTCTTTGCTTCCGTTTTCGACCCTGCTTGCGAGACGTGGACGTGAATAGCATCGCCGAGGTCTGCTGTTCCAAAACACTCCTCGGCATGTTACATCTTATCCTACCAGAGAATCAATCACGCGACTCGACTCGACTCGACCCGAACCTTTCTTCAGGCTGTAACGTCACATAGGATCTATCTATTTACAAGCATCTTCCAGCTCGACCAGTACCCATGGACATGTCGGTAGTTTCTTGGCTGTAAGCGTGGCTGTGACGCCGTCTCACTCGGTACCTGAAGAGCTATTTGAAGTAAGTCATGAAACTGGCAGTGGGTAAGACGGCAACACCGAGAATGGGGCGGTTTGTACGTGAGGTGTGTGTTATTCATGTTGGACGTTGAAAGCGTGTTGCTGTGGTACCCGAACCGCCACCCTGCACAGGCAAACTGCCAGCGAATTACAACGTCTGTCGTGGCTTTGGGACCAATCGCAACTGTTTTCTAGCCTCTGGTGTATTGGAGAAAACGCCTGCAGCATATGATGCCACCATAGCTTGATTGATGGTTAGTGGGCATGTGTGTGTGTCTGTCTTCGGTCTGTTTGGCGTCGATGTGGTCGACTGCCTAACCGCGCCGCACGACTCACCTCGTGTATGTGCGGAGTACTTCTGGCGGGCGTATCGGTTGTTTCGTCTTTGCTGACTTGTACAGCCTTGATTTGTACATGGGTTTCCAGTACTCTTTGTGTATTGGAGCCTGGAAATTAATGGAGTCGTTTGCATTAGCTTCTTGCTTGAGGCGCTTAGAATCCCAACCGTTTCTCTGATGACCAAGATACCGCGACTGGCGCGAGACTGCGTAGGATGGTCAGGATCGTGGTGTTGCGATTACCAGTGAAAGTGGCTGAGTGGCGGTGCATCGAATCCTTGTGAGGTTTTTCGGGTAGCGGTCAGCAAAAACATTGCGATCCTGAATTACCAAGCGCAACCACACGTGTTCCTTGTTTTTTTGCATTCTAAAAATTCCGATGCCATTGCGATTGGTTGAGCGTTTGCACATATTCAAAGTGTGGCTGCTTACTCACGTGGCGTAGCATGTCGCGACTTTCCCCTTATCCGCATTGCAAAGCACCGACTGATCTGAAGGAGCAGTGTTTTGAAGACATTACCAGACAATCTCACGTCTTCGACATGGCTTGTGAGGGATTGCCGTTATGGCCCCCACATCCGCGGCCGCAATTTGTCTTGATAGCCCTCGGACAGCGAAACCGAACGCGGATTGATGGAAAGAATACTATCGAGGTTTGAGCTAGAGCGGAGTTTCGAGAGTGATTTTCAAGGATGAGGCTGGTCGTCATGATCGCGAGAAGCAAACGCTTCCCGAGACTCCCTCCCCTGGACACTAAGCGACGGCAGTGGATTGCATGATGGGATGCGAACATGTCAAATAGTTTATCCAGAGGCTGAGGTAGCCTAGTGGCGCAAGGCAGCGATGCGGTAGTGCTCACTCGACAATGGCGATTAGGGAATACTCACTCAACGATGGCAATTTAGGTGAGAAAAGCCAGTCTCATGCATATTGGAATGCAAGCGCAAAACTAAAGATGAGGGCGCGTCCCGCTTGAATTGAGAAGACGATGCGGAGATGCAGAGAAATGCGGGATGCACGCCCGAAGCATGGTGGGAAGGGGCGTTCGTCGCCAAACGACACTCGCGGGATCATCCCTAGTGTCCGAGCCCCACCAGCGAATTGACGGGCCAAGCAGACATTCACCCTCATCCACACCAAATGTAATATGGATCGGGCATTGGGCGCCGATCAACAAATCGCTAGCTTTTGGTGCCTGGCATACTTCCTGCTGATAGGGGAAGTGTCTGCTCAGCCTCCACAACAATAGCCAGTCATCCATTAGCTGAAGCGTGCAGGCAGTATGCTTCCCGTCTACCAGCAGCATCATCGACCACAACCGGATATGCGGACAAGCCAGGCGCGTCGCGTCGGCGGACGAGCGAGCGAACGCACGAGCTGCCGACGGGCTCTTGGACTTTCTCATGTCAGGGTGTGCTCGAGCGCCCGGAGCTTGTAATTGCTGCCCATCAAGGCTGAGACTGAGACATCCTCGCGTCAAGCCAAGGTACTCGACGTTTCCATCTCTTTCCAAATCACCTGTTCTTCCTGTTTTTCCGTCGCTTTTAGCACCTGGATAAGCCCACACCGGTCGCAGCAGGTTCGCAGGGCCCATGTGTGGCTGAAGGCTGTGCAATTCACCGCTGCTTGCCCAAAATGGCTTGACGTTTCTACGCCCCGGTCTCCGTTCATGCATTCCTGTACTACCTAGTATTGCGGCCTGGCATTTCGCTTTGTCCTGCACGCGCCGTTTTGTCCTGCCTACCAGTAATTTCTCCCCAGTCCAGTTATTGCGCGCATTTCAGGCTACACTCAGCGCCACACACTACATAAACCACGTTTCGCCCAGTAGGGCTGCTTGTTTGTTTTTTAGAGTCGCATGTTCCTTGCGCCCATATTTACATACATACCCCTTACCTGGCTGCCTTCAGTTCGTTGACTCACCCTGCTTCCGGATCAACACGCCTCCCTGAACTTACGAGTCCATTCAACCCGTCCACCATCCGTCTTGGTTACATTATCACATGCCGCTCAAAACTCACCAATATCTATCCTCATTCTTCAGCTTAAACAACGCACTGCGAAACAGACCATACCTGTCGCTCCGTCTTGGAGTGTCGATACTTCCAAGTGCGCGCACCTGCCGACCTAACTTCCTCCCACAGTCGTCACTGTCGGCTACAACTACCGCCGTCCCTTCTCCGGACAAATTTCGTCTCGGATATTCTGACTCATATTACCATTACAACTTCCGGCTGCTCCCGCCCAGCCGTCGAGGGGTTGAGACCTGGAGATCATCCAGCGTCCCTTACTAAACTCTCCCCCAACCTAGTCAAATTTCAACACGATGTGTCGAGTCGATGAGCGCGTCTACATTGACGCAGACGGCCATCGTCAAAAGTTCGAGGATGCATACCCTTGCGACAAGGCCCCACGTGGCAAGCTATGTTCTAGGGTAAAGAGAAGGACGTCTGAATACCATCCCAAGAGGCCGACGGTCTCTCGTGGAGATACTCCATCTCCAGCTTCGAACAACCCGCCCACTCCCACTGACTCTGGAACCTACCTTGTACAAACTCGTCGACCTTCCAACAGCGGTAGTAGGCCCTCGACACGAGAGGGTCTAAAAGCAGTCAAGCCAGAGATCGTCATCAGTTTTGGATCCAAGAAGGAAGACGGAAAACCCCGTCCCACTCTTGCAGTCTCATCAAAGTCGTACAAGCGCTCGTCCAGAGATGTATCAAGTGAATTCACCGTTGATTCGCCCGGATCAGATGGGGCGCACACAATTCGCACTGGCTTTCCTGAGAAAGCTCCACCATCCACGGGCGCTACCTTTGGTCGATCTGATGGTTTCGTGCCGACGTCTGGTTTTCTTCAAGGCCTCCATCATCACCATGCACCATCACTTTCGTCGTATACCAGCTCCAGTCAACCACCATCGCTCTATGTTACCTCAGACCCTGACTACGATTCGCCGACTGGTTACAGGCATGAGAAACATCCTCCAACTACAGTACATAACCCACCGTCTATTAATCCTCCGCCTTCGCCGACGGTGACTCGTACCCGCAATCCCATTCCCACTACTGCCTATCGTACCACAGTCATTGAGCCACAAGGCTTTTCCAAGGAGACACACACAGCAGATGGTCTATATCCGCTCGACTTCTCTGATGTTGTCGACCGCTCTGCTTTCTCTCCTAGCAGCCCTGGAGCGCATACTCAGCTACGTGAGAGTTCAGACCGTGAACAAAAGCGGAAGGAGAAGGAAGAAGCTCGTCGGCGGAAAGAAGCACTTGAACGTCAGTTGGCTGAACAACTCTTGAAAGAAGATAACAACAAGCAAGTTCGTTTCGAGCTTGGTCGTGCCGAAGCACGAGCTCGAGAGAGGGCGGAAAACATATACGCTGAGCAGGAGAAGACGCGAGCTGAAGAACGAGAAAAGGCTCGACGACAAAAGGAGAAAGAACGAGAGGAACAAGACAGGAAAGAACGCAAGAGAGAGAAGGAACGAGAAGAACACGAGAAGAGGGAACGGAAGAGGTTGAAGGAGGTCGAAGAGCAGGAAAAGAAAGAACGAAGACGGGCAAAGGAGCGTGAGGAGCGTGAGGAACAGGAGAAAAAGGAGCGTAAGAGGTTGACCGACCTTGAAGAACAAGAGAAGAAGGAGCGCAAGAGAGCAAAAGACCGCGACGAGCAAGACAAGAAGGAGCGCAAACGGGAAAAGACGAAGCCACCGACCAATGACTTCGCCGTTAAGCGACCAGGCCACAGTCGTAGAATGTCCATGACCCAAGCCCAGAGTGATGAGCAACGCCGCCTTCTTGCCGCTGAGGGAATCTATATGCAGGGTGAAAGAGAAGCAGCCGAAGCTCGCGAGAGACAAGAGGCAAGCCTCGCCCTGCAACAGCAACATCAGACCGCCGATTACTATGTTTCTCGTGGCGGTGATCGGAACTCTACCGATAACCCTCCTCCCAAAGTTCGTCGCAACTCGACGGCTCGCCAGGGTGGCGTCTCTACAATCGCTTCACAGCCAACGCCAGCCAGAGTGAGTGGTAATCGTCGCGCCAGCATTGTGCAGCCCGAACTACCTGCCATCAACACTCAGATGTCGCAAGGTTACTCTACACGGGGCTTACCCAGTGCACGTCAGCATGCTCCCCCGCCAGTGTCGTATCCTGCCGGTTTCCATCAAGACCAAGCTCGACCTCCTTCCGCACGTCGCCCTTCATACTCTCAAGAGAATCGTCATTCATATTCCCAGGAAACGCAGACACGCCCTTCATATCCCCAGGAGGGTCAAGTTCGTCCCTCGTACCCTCAGGAAAACCGTTTGTCGTACTCCCAAGACACTCAAATCCGTCCAACCTACCCTCAGGAGAACCGTCTTTCATATTCTCAGGACGCTCAAAACCGCCCCTCATACTTCCCAGAGAACCCTTTCGCCGCTCATCCAAACCGCGGCTCCGGTTCCAGCCTGGAGGATCCCTTCGCGCATCCACCGTCTGCCTTTTCGCCACCTATGTTCTCTCCTTCTTTGCTCTCACCAACTGTGATGAACCGTGATCCCTGGGATATACGCGGTATGGGCGAGTCACTACCTGTCACCCGTCCAGCACTCGATAGTCGAAACTCTCTACAGCGTCGCGGTGAGGACGTAATCAATCGCGCCGGGGCTTCTAATCGACCACACTTGGGTAGATCTGGTGGGTATGAGGATACTTATGCGCTCGCTTCTGACAGTGAGGATGATGATCAGATGATTTCCTATAGACGTACGAGGCGCGTTTGAGTGGTTTGTTTTTGTCATTTCTTGTATTTCATGTTTCTTTGTTTTCGAGTTAGATCATAGAGTATCATGTTGTACCGCTTATACCCTGTTGTTCTATCGGCCCTGTATACCCAACCTGTTTGTAGTTCCATGTGTCATTTCTTTCGTTTTTGGTGATGGTAAATACCCCCAGGCGTTGTTGTTGTCATATATGTACATAGATTTCTCACTGGTGTTTCTTGTACATTGAATACTTGGGTGTCTGTCACGAATTTCCGTTTTCTGTTCTTTTCATCTACCTCATCTGCCCCCAGCTACCAACACTGCTGCAATCCAATTCCCAGGAACTAGAACCCTCAAAGGCAAGACAGCCATGAGAATCAATACTAGAGAGTCATACGACATTCTTGTTTGAGTTGTACTGTGACCCTCTCTTTGTTCTACTGCACGTGCTTGTCCCTAGTTTGTCAAAATTAGCGATCGAGATGGTTTTGACCGATTTGTGAACGCGCTGACAGGTACCCTGAAGTGGCGATAGCTTCAATTTAGGGGGAGGCACAGTGCATTTGGGTAATCATGCTACTGGACGTGCACAAGCGTTCAGATGTGAGTATTGGCTGTCTAGATGAGCTAGGTGCATGGACAGTGTTTCGTTGAAGCTTGTAGCCGTCTCAGGTTAGTACAAGAGCATGTCCGCGGTCCGTTCTGTTTCGCGTGGCATAACAAGAAACGGCAATAAAACATGATAGTAGGTGTATTATATCATGAAGAGATCGCCGAATAGAAGTCCGGAGAGGCTTGGACTAGTGTTCGGGAAGGTGCATGTATCAGCATCTGACCTCGGTAAGCGCGTCCGTAATACCCAACGCCGATGACGTCTCCATTTCTATCTCGTCGTGCGAACGATTTTCTCCTCATCGGCCGCCCTTGTTTTCAACGCCTGTGCAATATTGCTGCTCTGTCAAACTCGCCATGCTCACGTCAGACAATCGTTTCGGGATTCGCAATGGCCCGACATTAGCAGTTGTTGGTAGTGGGTCCAACGCTATCTTTGGCTGACAAAAGCCTAATTCGAGTAGCCGCGCCGGCAATAATGACGAGCTGACTGTCCGGAACGATTTCTACAAATATCCTTCGCTGCCGTTTAGGGCGAGTTAACGTTCGATGTCCGACAATCACTTCTAAGCGCAAGTGTTCTATCATGGCGACCGCACTTGCGACTCCGGATCCGGCCCTGGCTTTGTCGAGTCGATCCTCTGTTGATGATACAACCATCGAAAATGGCGGCGAATCACCAAAGAGCTTGGATAGCCCGAAAGATGCACCGCATGATCTCGAGAAGGGATCGGATGACAACGCGCAAAGTCACTCACACGGTACAAGCTATCTGGTGGAATTCGACGGGCCTAATGATCCCGGCAATCCCAAGAACTGGAGCGAGAAGCGCAGATGGGCCATCAGCATATCCATGGGTCTGATGGTGTTTACTGTCACGTTTGCAAGCTCCATATTCAGCGTCAACATTGGCGTGGTACAAGAGAAATTCGACGTAGACCTGGTCACAGCTACACTCGGTGTATCCCTTTTTGTGCTGGTAGGTTCTTGCCCACCATGGCTCCACAAATGAAGACGCTCATTGTGCTATAGGGGTTTGTGTTCGGTCCAATCGCGTTTGGGCCCATGTCAGAAGTCCTTGGCCGCAGAATTCCTCTTTTCGTAGGATTTGCGCTGTTCGCTCTTTTCCAGATCCCGGTCGCACTTGCTCAGAACGTCGCTACCATATGTGTTGGCCGCTTCCTGGGAGGATTCTTTGCTGCGTCGCCTCTGGCCGTTACTGGCGGAGCGCTTGCTGATCTGTGGGATCCCATTCCGAGATCCTACGCTATCTGCGTCTTCGCAGCTGGAGGGTTTGCTGGACCTGTCGCAGGACCGATCGCAGGTGGCTTCATTACTGAATCAACTCTGGGCTGGCGCTGGACTTCGTGGATCACTTTGATACTAGCCGGTCTCTTCGGAGCTATTGGTCTAGCGGTGATTCCCGAGACATCCGCAGCCAGGATTCTTCAGCTTCGTGCTGCCAAAATCAGGAAGGATACTGGCAACACCGAATACCACTCGAAAGCCGACTTACAAAAGCTCACACCCAAAGTTGTTTTTAGCGTCTATCTTCTGAGGCCCTTTAGCATGTTCTTTCAGGAGCCTATCCTGGCTCTCATCACGGCGTACATGAGCTTCTTATACGGCATTTTGTATCTTCTTTTCGAAGCAGTAAGCACGCGCTGCCCATGCTGGCATAGAGAATACTTAGCTGACGTATCTCTAGTTCCCAGTGTCTTTCCACCAGGAACGCGGATGGTCTCTTGGTGTAGCGCAACTCCCTTTCGCTGCCTTCCTCGTCGGACTCGTCATGGGCGCTGGTGTCATGGCATATAGTGCAGCTACAAATTTCACGCGATCATATAACAAACACGGCAAAGCAATACCCGAGGAGCGACTTCCACCCATGATTGTAGGCGCCGTTGCGCTCCCTATTGGTCTCTTCTGGTTTGCTTGGACCAGCAATCCACATATATCTTGGGTGCCACAAGTTCTGTCCATTTCTCTCATCGGTCTTGGCTGCATGGTGCCGTTCTGGCAAGGCTTGAGTTATCTGATTGACTGCTATGGGTTCTACTCCAACAGCGCTATCGCGATCAACACTTTCGTGCGGTCCCTAGCCGGAGCGTTTTTCCCGCTTTTCACCCACGCGATGTATAGGAATTTGGGTGTAGCTTGGGCAAGTAGCTTGCTGGGGTTTCTTTGCGTGGCATTTCTTCCTGTGCCTGTTCTTTTCTACATCTATGGTGCGAAGATAAGAGCGAAGAGCAAATGGGCTCCTACCGCTCCATGAGGTGCAAAGAAGCAGTGTCAGTGATGCCTTGTAGCTTTTTCAGCGACTTTACATATACACAAGGCTTGTCGTTCACGCAGATCTTCAGCCTCCAAGAAAAACTCTTTCGTTGAAGCTCTTTTTCCACTCTTTCCTCGTCAATCTGTCATTTCTGCTATCGCACAAGCCTATCCCATGGCCACAGCAAACTTCTCTTCTGCCCGCCTCCTCACTTGATCAAGTCGCTCACTCTGCGACAAGGTCCCCAGTTCGACCCAATTCATTTCTCCGAACAGGTCCTGCATCCTTCGTCGCACTATCCACCAATACCCGTTCTCATCTTCCTCTATCACCTCGAACATCTCCGCCCTGTCCACCCCATCTGCATACGGTATCCTTCGGTGTCTCATCATCCGTGGGTCTTCGAAATCTTCCCACGATAGAAGCCAGGTCGAGCGCGACCAGCCAAACTGCTCCGGTGTTCCATCCATTATCAGTCTATCGCCTTCGCGCGTGATGATGTCGAGAACGGAGTGGTCGGGGATCGCGAATCGTTCCTCGCCATCTGGGAGGGCACAGACAAATACGGGGATGGGCTTGAGGCACCGAAGTATTCTTCAAATGAGCATTAGCGACTGTCTTGAATCCAGTTACGAGGTAGCGTCGGTCATCTCAGCACATCGACTAGGCTGTCAAAAGCCTGACGCAAAAGATTGAAGGTGCATCGCTCCCTATATGGATGGTTCCAGACATACCGTGCAGTTTCCGCGTAACCTCGTCCACAAGCAGAAACGCAAAGTGGTCGCAAAGGTCTTTCTTCGCCATGGCCCGCACCAAAAGCTGAGGCATCGGCGAGAGACCAGAAGGAGCAACGTTGGGGCCGTCGTTGTAGTAGAATTCCCAAACAGTCAGGCCAATCTCCCACGGATGATCGATGGGTGTTGCGTGCGAGAAAGACCGTGTAGGTCGGGCATCGACTGCGGCTTCGAAAATGACGAGAAAGACTTCCAGGACTTCTTCCAAGGCGAAAGGTGGCGTAGTGCTCATGGTGGTTTGCGTGTTTGTCATGATCGATTGATAGGAGAGGTTGTTTGTCCGAAATGATGGTGCTTTTCGCCAAAAGATCGTGAGATTGAGGGGCGAGCGTCTTTCGCGTTGGTGGTGAAGTTGGGTATTTCTAACGTCGCTGATTACCCCAGCGCTAGCGCAAGACTGCTCTTGTCTATCATCCGGGCTGGGTCTCTGTCGTTTTTCTGATCTGTCCGACCATCTCTTTGAACCTAGTCTGATATGCAGATGCGATCAGTAGGGCAAGCTGTAAGGTCAGCAGAAACGAATGCTTGAAACCTTCCTTTAGAGTTGGAACTGATGATCTTGCTCCTCCTGCAGGTAGGATCACCCAACAGATCATTCCGCAAATAGAGACTGACAGAATGCGCGCAGAAACAGGCTCGATTGTTACAGCGTCAGCACGCAGCTCCGGCCCAAACATCTCCAGCAAGGTCACTCTGAGCTCTACCTCAATTGGGAAGGTTGGTGCAACGAACCCCAGCGTGATTCGGAAGCTCTCAATAAATCCTCAGCGATGGATTGATGTTTTCAGAATTGTTAGATCTATACACGGGCACGTTTTCCGGCCAGAGATCGAAGCCAATACCGACACCAGCAGGTTCCTTCACAAGCTCGCCTGCAAACTTGCCGTACAAGTACATCCTTCTTCGCTGCTGGACGATGATGCGCAACCTATACCTCTACGAGAAGGCTATTGCTCTTATTTATGTCGCTACGGACGTCCAAATACCTGCAGGGGCTAGTTGAGCAGTTCTGATGTACGCATCACAGAACAAGAATACATCGGACAAAAGGCAGCAAGGGGGTTATACAGTCACGAGCAACACATCAAGAAACGGGCTGGGTCTAGATGTACGATGACAGTACACGCAAGATGTAGGAAGATGAGTGACCAGCGACCGAAATGGAAAAGTAGGAGGGCTTCCGAGATGGGACGAAGTGCAATCAGATCGTTCGCCGTCGCCGAGCTTGTAAAGTGCCATCCTTGTAAAACTCCAACCTCGCGAAGGCGCTAGAATATACTCAAGGGTAGGAAGATATATGGATCGGCGGAGTTGCGATTACAGGTGTCCTATAAGTCCATAGAGTGTTCAGTTCAAGACCAGGTCAATCACATTCATCATGGTAATGGTGTTTGCCTGTTACAAAGATCCTCCATCATTGCATTCTGCATCTGGTAACAGCTCATGCCTGATACACTGCTGCTTATCTTGAATCACGCAGTATATCTGCCCAGATTGACAGGAGATGAGTCATGGTCGACCTCCTTGCTCTAAACCTGGATGACTTCTTGGAACTTCGCAGTCGCCAATGCTTTCACGTACTCTTCTCGCTCATTTCGCACCATTTCTCGCAACACTTCCCAATCCAGCTCTCCAATAGCTTCTTCCATCTTTTCGGCAGCGAACACCCAGTACCCTTGGTCTGCTACGAGAACCAGTGCATGATCTTCCTCCAGCTCCGCTTCTGTCAGATAGTTGAAACCTTCAGCCGTGTGCATGTGATAAGCGACAACGTCCGACATTGGCCTCAGCCAGGTGCTGTCGCGATCCCAGCCAAACTGCTCTGATGTTCCGTCCATGAAGAGAACCCGACCATCGTTCATGGTCACCTCTAGCACCGTGTGAGCGCGCGGTTGAAGGTCATGCTCGTTCTGGATTATTTGAAGCGCCGGCCGAGGAATGAACTGGATCACACGGACAGTGGCGCCGAAAAGCTCTAGAGACTGTGTCAGTTTGTCTTGCCCATGCTCGTGACCAAATGTGACATGATGCCATGACGCCGAAGTGCCTACATGCACCGATTGGTCTTGAATTGTGACTTACCCTGTAATATTGGCTGGACATATGGTCCCATGAGCGCACAGAATGTGTCGCACAGGTCTTTCTTCGCCAGGACAGGTGCTAGATGAGCCAATCCAGGAGGAAAAGCGTGGATGTTGTTGACGTCTCGCGGTGCGTCGTGATCATACCAGATTTTGATCAACTTCATATCCGCCGAGATATGGATTCCAGAAACCGCGTGCGTGGGAAGACTGTAGACTGCGACCTCAAAGATGAGAAGAAAGATCATCAGAACCTCTTCTATAGTGAGAGGCGGCGGGGCGTTCATGGTGATTTTCAGGCTTGCGCAGCTGGAACCTCGATTTTGCTTGTGTACTCTACAATTGCGAACGGAGCAGTTCACTTTTGGAGCAGGTGGAGGTAGATGGTGGGGTTTTGTGCTGAACGTGAAGGCCGGATCCTTGTGCTAGCGTCGCGCACATTGCCCACTTCAATACGCTTTGCCAGGCACAAGTTCTCATTTAAAAAGATTGCCGATGCATATCAAGACCAAAAGGATGCTCGAAGTGCCACGCTTTCTAACCTTACTGAGCTTCCCGTGTCTCTTCAAACCGTCAGTGCAAGACCAAATCTGCACTACCCAGCGGGCGTGCTTATATATGACTACGTGTGTTCTATCATCATGCTTTTTTCATCGACTTTAGGTGCGCGTTGGAAGTGTTCAACACGTGTGACGGGTGTGCATCGCCTTGGTGAAGGATGATAGAAAGAACTTCAAGCTTGTGTAGATCAGGGATCCGCGTGCGCAGGTGTTCCTCGCAAGCTCAGAGACACGAGGCTGAGGCTGAGGCTGAGGATGATACTGGTTGTAGTTTGCTCAAGCATCAGTTATGCACAAAGGTCGTGGTCCGAACACTACTTGCAGCTTTGCAATACTTTCCCAGAGTTTACCATACCTGTCAGACATGTACAGAGCCATCCCGCACCGAGCGAGTGGGCTGGCTGGGCTGGTGTGAAAGTGACAACGGTGGAGACGAGCATGTGAGACTGTTGCGAGATAGGATCTTCAGCCGCCGGTGTCCATGTCAGGATCAAATTTTCAGCGAACACATGGCCGGTTTCACCAGTCCCGCCGCCCTGGCCCCTCGCCTACCCCCTTGCCCCACAACCTTTTAGATGCAGTTTATATACCGTAAAGTTCTGCACCATTTCGCCATCAGAGAACGGCGCTCTGATTGAGGCAGATTGTATTAGATAGTCTAGATAGTCCAGTCGTTCCTAAGTTCTAAGCTAACAAAACCCTCTCAATCGTAGACTCGGAAATATTGGATTTATCCAAGAGCGTAAGCGGCTCCTTCTTTTTTGCAAAACCGTGGGTTCGAAGGCCAGAGCGAACGATCTTTTTGTTTTTGTTTTGTCCTTTTGCCCGGACATGTGCGTCACAAGGGTGGGGGTTGGACTTGGCCAGGCAACGGCAACACTGTCATAGCTCAATGGACCAGAAGCGCAATCATAAACAACCATACCTTCAGAGACTTTGCATGACTTGCTACTCCTTTTTCATGCTCCTTAGGCGTGCAGTACTCTCATCCAACTTATCTAAATTCGTGCATGAGGCAGATCGGCATCTGAAGATTTTGATGTTGAACATCACACCCTGACGTGCAGCCTTTCGGAAGACACAGACTTTAGATAAAACTTGATCTGTCTACAACGTTCTGAAAGTTTGCGCCTTGCTTTTGTGAAGTTTTGAAGAGGTGCTCAGCGGTTCAACATCAGGGGCTGAGACATGCGATAGCAGGCTACACTGTTGCCCTTGTTGTGCTCAATATCTCTATCGAATGATCCACGTTTACAACCGTTAAAGATGACATTCTCTACATGTCCATGATGTGGTATCGTCATATATTCTTGACCGTGTGGGGTCTCAAGCCTTTTCGAAAAGGGCAATAAGTGTCGTGGATGTAATCTTGTCCCTAGCCTTTTCCATGCATAGCTTTGCAGAACGATTTACATTCAAGCTGTAAGCATTCGAAGTGATGGATAGATACAAGGCAGCGTAATCACAGTGCTTAGGCTGATGCACTGGCTAGCGAGCTTCCTTCAGTTTCGCAGACGGAGTGAAGTACACTGCCAAGCCGCGCACCCAACCCCACCAACGAGAACCACAATACTGCCATAACCGCTAAGTACGCGATGCCCCGGAAAGCCTTTCCAAGCAAGATGACGACCCTCATGCGAAATGCCAGGCTCAAGTGCAGGTCATTCGATTGTGGGCGCTTGACCCAGAGCGCGCTCCCGAACCTCTACACCGGTCAACCTCTATTTAGCAGCTTCGACACCCAGAGATACTGCTGTGCGCAACACGATCCACTGTCGGGACTTACTTGCACAAACTTCAACTGCTCGCAGCTGTGCCAGAAGGTACTGCTCATCGACCAGGGCAAACAACACACAAACCCTGGCTTCAACGCGCAAAAGTACTGCTCGAGGCAGTGCGCCGACACCCAAGAGCAGGAAGTAGTGTCTAGGCTCCGCCGTCTAAACAGCTTGTTGGACAAGCTGTTCTACGCCATGCAAGACGTGATATATCGTATAGAGTTGAGGCGCGTGGAGATCAAGCATGATATATCGTACCTCATCGCCGATTTCCGTTCGCTCCCTGTCAGCTTCATGGACACCACGGCTAAAGAGACACGAGCGTTTCTGTCCTTCAATCGTTGTGTGGCGGCAGTACGAGACCTCGCAGGCGTCATCGCTCTTCTCTCAGAGGGTAAGTGTCTTCCACAGTTTGCTTAAGTCTTCAAACTAACAGCACTTAGGACTTCCCAACGATTTGGTCATCCGAGAAAACTACATCGTTGGAGTCCTTCCAACCATACACTATCGCCTCCGGGCAGACGAAAACAGCTCCCAAACAGTTGCACCGATGCACACGATGTTCCGGATATTTGCGAGTAGCAACTTTGCTTCTGGTGTACTCGACCATGGTGGAATATATATAGACCCCTCAGCGGAACAGTACGGCCGAGCACAGGGACTTCGTCCGGTAGCGACCTACCCACAAGATGATAGTCTTCGATGCGCGGACGAAGAACATGAGGAAGTCATTGGCCAGCAGTACCGCGCGCATCTCGCAAGGCTCCACGACTACGATGATTTGGGCGACCTCAGATCTGAGGCTTATATTCGCACACTTCACAACATCTGCTTCGAGGAGCTGCGCAAACGAGGAGGCCCAGCAATCTTCCTTGGGATCGACGACATCGAATTCGCAGCGGTCGAGCAGCAAGTCGTGGACACCGTTAAGGCGGGATTAGACAGGGTGAGAAACAACTTTGACTGCATCCTTTGGTCCGACACGAATCCGTTGCGCTTCAGGGAATACGAGAAGGTTACACGAAACTGTATGGGTCAGGGTCATATGGCAGCACTTGAAGCCCTGGAGCAGATGTCTGGAGCCCAGCTAGCTGGTGGAAAGAGGGCAGATTCGTAGACCAGAACAATGCAAGCTGCCTTAGAAAAAAAGGCTAATATGAGAAGGGTAGTAATGGAGTTTGGTACGAAGGTGATAAGGAACACGACAAAGGTTTTAAACTGCGCCCAAGACAGGCGACTGAAGTGTCATGACAGATGTCGAAAGGCAATTTCTCATGTTCAGTATATCTCCTAATAGAAGAGTCTCTTGCCAGATTGTGTTGAAGAAGCTCAACCGCGTGTCGTGAAACGGGAGTGAAGATGATGGCTATTCTTGGCGCTTGCCGTTTTGGGCTTAGCTCCACCAGCTACAAAATTACCGTAGGGGTGTCGAAGAAGAGTTGAACAGAATATGACGCACATTTTGCTTGTGAACAGATACCTGGCCTGCATCGCATGTTGCCTGCCCGCGCTGTGGCGACGATCTTACATGCGACTGCTACCGTAAGCACATGGGGTTTTAAGTTCAAGAGTGCGAGCGCGACTTTTGTGTATAGGAGAATCGACAAAGATGTTCCGCGCATCACTGCCTCCCTCGACGGAATCGTACACAGCTGTCTCCAAAGAAGACTCCGGTTTCGACGACACCCAGCTCCTCACGGAGGACCTCGCTCGCGCAGTCGCAGAAAGGCCACGTGCGAGCAACTGCTTTCGATGGAAGAAATAGGAGTAAAACATAAGTTCTGCGAGCCATCGGACGTGGGAATAGGAGTTTGCACATATGATAAAGTGTCTGGAAGCTGACATGGTAGAATAGTAGCTCCAAGTGCAACAGTCAGAATTACTGCTGTCCGTTTCAACAGCTCGCAGCCCGCTTCGTACACCACACTACATTGGCATGACCGACTCGGGAACGATCTCCTTTTGCGCAAAGTAGCGCTGTATTGTCACATTCCAAGCGCCTCGCAGATGACACAAGATACCCCGCGATTCAGATTTGGAGAGATCTTGATCTCGATACGTTGGCGCATGCTCGATCGCATTATATGAACACCTTTCGCACGGTCCCAAACAGAAAATAGTCGACTTAGACTATTCCAGGAACAAGGTATTCGGTAACGCAAGGAGCGCGTACATGCTCTTTGCTATGGTACAGGTATGTGAAGACCGCCACGGAACTTTTACCACAGACATCAATCACCTCCACAGGACTCGAACGCGCGAGATCGCACCTCAAGGGCCGCTGAAGGAAGCTACGACCCCGCCGTGCTCGCCTCGAGATAGTAGTATAGCTTTCACAGACGTATGTGCCTCTCACCGACATAACTGATTGCAAAAGAGCCGGCCCAGTCCAAGGTCGGGAACTACAAGTAGCCTCGCCTAAGTTTAGGGTAAGGTAATTAGCTTACTCAGGGATGCTCAGGACATCGGACAACTGGGATGTATCCACGACAGGAGGGTCGATGCATGTTCGTCAATATCTTACGATCAGCAAGAGAGGAAGCTGCGGCATCATCAGATGCCATGAGCGGATCAAATGTGGTGCTTTCGCTCTTTTGGTGATACCGCACATAGCCGAAAGCACAGCTTGTCGGGAACAAGCTGGGAAATTGCTGGAAGGACAGGCTCGTTGTCGCACGCAATGAAGAGGCCGGCCGTGTCTCAGACTGTACTGAGATATATCCATCCCAAGTATACGTTGTTCCCAGATATTGGTTGACCATCGGTCTTTCAGGTGTTGTTCTGCAAACTGTTGGAGATATGTGATGGCGAAGGATGTGTAGCTGCAGATAAAGATAAGCGTTGCAGCATGAGATGTAGGATGTTAAAAGCCATGTAAGGCACCTCCAAAGCCCTCAAAATAGAATCATCAATGCTTCCAAGACGGTTCTCTGTATGTCTCTTTTCGATGCAAAAGTTTAAATGTGAATGCATCCATCACATGATTGGTCCCACGTGATGCACACAGATTGCAGACATCATGGTGGTGGCCAACACATGAGAGGGGCTGAATGAGCTCGAGGAGTGGCTCAAAAGGTAGTACATCTTCGTGTGACGTTACCTCAGATCCAAATATTCGAGAAAGCTTAGTGATGGGGTAAACCCAGATCTCGCCCTCGGTGCATCAATGGAAAACAAAGGCAAGCAAAAGTAACACCAAAAGGTACAGTACGAGACTCGAACCATAGACCTGTGGGATAGCAAAAAGAGTTCGTAGCCCGGCGGGCTACTACTTCTCTTATCTGTCGCATAAGTCAGCTTTAGTTCTTACTGGAAGCAAAATGCCAAATTAATCCATTATATACCCAACAAATACCTATAGGGGGTAAGAAAATATACTCACTGTTATGTTTTTGGCTTCAGTACAGCATAAAAAGACGCGTTACGGTGGGGTTGCCCAGTCGATATCCCCTTCTTTTCACCACGGCGATTGACATCCGCTTTCACACCGCTCGAATTCGTAAGTGCGCCCCCTCCCTACGAGAACAGCGAGGTGTCATTGGCCGAATAGCCTTACCCTTTCATTCTCACGGCAACTGCTGCCTTGGTGATGAATTTTCGTTAGGCGTGGTGAAGGTGATCTCGTCGACAAAACTTCTTCCTTTGCCGATGCAGCTTCTTTCCAACACATCATCCCCTTTTCTCACACCCAAAGATAACACCATCATGGAGCTCTCGCCACTTTTCGATTCTCCTCCCTGCGGCGTCACTCAGAGCGACACGCCTACTTGTTGCCCAGACTGCCGCGATGTCCCCGAATCTGACATCAACTCCACTCGCTCGAGTTGGCTGTGTCCATGTGACAGCGGCTGCGACCACCACCAGAGGCTCTGCAAGCAGAGGCATTCGGCGAGGACTGTGATCCGCCTCGCGAGCCTGCAGTACGAGCTCGCCATGGTCTTCAGGTCTGAGACGATGCCAGGGGTCGTCGAGGACTACATGAACGTACACCCCTCGGCAGGGTTCTTCAAGGACAAGCTACCTGCACGCATACTGAACTGGCGAAGTGTCGAGCGACCGGCTGCCGAGGACCCGCCCATTCCAGCTCACCTGCCGGAGCAGGTCAGGTTGCAGGCAGGCAGTGTTGAGAACTGCATCAACGCAATCTCGACAACAAGCCCCGCTTTGGCGTACTGGACAGAGGGCATGGCCCTGAAGATCCAAGAAGCTCACGTCATCCCCAACCCGGTCAAGCATATAGTCCTGCAGCACGTGGATGAGGACGAGTTCCAACGACCAGCCGACCTTCACACCATCATTGTCATCTCACCAGACAATGACAACAAAGAGGATACAAATTCGACTTGGGGACAGGGGTGCACGCTGGGAGAGATCTGGGGCGACGAGGGGCGAGTCTTCGACGCCACACACCCGCAGTACGACTTCGACATCAACTGCCAGAAGACATCTGACTACGTCTGGTACAAGGTCATGCCAGAGCAGAAGGGGCATTTTGTCACCCCTTTCGGCCGCTGCCTGCGAATGCATGAGGAAGACCGGGACAAGTCTCCAAACGTCATCACAAGAGCCAATGCCCTCTCTCGGGAGTTGGGAATACGGGCGTTGAACAAGGCTGTGTACTGTGAGACGGAGAGACTGGGTGGTCGCCAGAACCTCTTCGAGACCTGCAGTCACGAAGTGTTTTTGCAGAACCAGCGTCAGCTTGTGGACGCCGTTCGTGAGGAGACGAGAAAGGCACGGGCAACAGTGGACGAGGTGGCGTTCAGGTATGGGTCTGTGGATCAAATAGAGGCAGCTCTACGACTGTTGCTGGAGAAGCACGAGAGCGAGGAGCATCAGATACTCATGGCGGCGTTCGAGAAGAGGCAGAGGGAGGCTAAATGACTGTCGGCGGCGTAGTAAAATGTGATTTGGTCAGGCGGGCCGCGTTGACTGCAGCTTTCTTCCGTGCAGTCTCGTTAAGTGCTCAAGATGGTGTGTATGTTCTTTGAAAGTCTTCTCAACTCGTCATGGAGGGTAGCAATATCAGACCGACGTACTCTGCGCTCCCATATCGTGTCTAAGAGTTTACAGCATGCGTGAGAAGTGATCGGCTACCCATGTGGATAGGTTGTGTATAGCTGTACTGCGTAAGATGAGCCACGAGAGGATGTCTCAAGATTTGGCTGCGGGCATGTCCTGACTCCTGGCTCAAGTGCTACTCTACTTTTGTTTGGAGCATGAGCTGACGCAGCGTGTACCATCGCTGCGATGAATATGACGCAGTCTTCTTGTCTGTTGGTTCCGCAACTGCGGCTTTCCTATCTTGCTCGAAATCTTGCGTAGCAAAGACTGTTTCCGCATCATTATGTTCTCGGATTTCGATATGATTTGCGACCTCTCTGTACCCAGATGCTTCACGCTCCCCACTTCCTCACCTCCACTTCCATGTCCTGAACACAACGACTACCACATCTGCCGAATGACAGCAATGATACATATGGAGTGTGAGAGATTCGATGAGACTTGAAGACGGAGGTAAACATGCTAGAGGGACGACATGAGGAGTGCTCCAAAGCATGTTGCAAGCGGAAAAGCTGTGGCCGGAAAGCTTCAAAACAAAACGGCCATCTAGCTGCTCTCCTCGACACTCTCTTAGACAGGAACTTCGAGATCGCAGTTAAAAGGTGAGCACCTTCTCTTCCAGATCGGCGCCCTTGTCTCGCTCGTCCTCTATGGTGGGGTGGGGTCGCCTTTTGCGTCGTCCGCACGAGACAACATCCCCACCACCTCTGAAAACTCACGAGTGTAACACACACTCTTCCGAGATTGGAACTGATATCGAAGTGTACCAGTGGCTCCAAGCGCTGTTCGCTGTGGCCAGAGTCTTCTTACACGCGCACACAGACGCAGCCAGCCGTGCGGACTTCCGAAGCAAACATTTCTCTTTACACCCCCACCGAGCTGCACCTTCTCCGAAGGCCATGCTGCTCAGACCTATCTGTGAGGCTTTTAAGACGCTTGCGCAGGTCGGAGCCCTCAGCAGATCAGTAACGCGAGAAACTATGTGCGGCGCGAGGAAGGCACGACAGTTGGCATCGACAGCGACGACACCAGTCGCCAACACTAGTGAGAGCACACAATTGCCGCAGCGCTCCATAGTGAGTGACTACTTCCAAAGCCTTGGGCATTCGCAGAAATAGCGTACGCAGCAGCTAATGGGCAGCGTCTTGAGGATAGCCAGTTACGTGTGTCTCTCTGACGCCCTGTCAACCAGGATCAATATAGGGACCACTGAAAGCGCGACGCAGCCCGGTGGAAAGCGACGGAACAGATCAACAGTCTCTTCGGAAGCGTTTTGGATTCAAACAGTATCAAACTCGCTGTCTGCGAAACAAAGGATGGCTGACAATGCGACAGCAAACGTTACTGCTCCGGCGTGCCTGATCAACCTCAGCGCAGTGCTGAGTATTAATGGTGGACCTGTTCATGGCCGGGGATGCAGTCGACCATCATCGAAGCTCTGCTTGCTCACTCTGAGCGCCCTCATTGTCGAAGAGCAACCACGTTTTCATCCGCACTGGACACGCAGAGGAGATCTTTCGAATGCACATATCGTGTAGTGACCTCCAAAATGCCCCGCTTCTCTCCTCTTTCTGCGCAAGGACTTTGCTGACCCTTTCTCATACCAAGATGCGTATCTTCTAGGCAACGTAACGCAGTATGTATCCTGCACTCCGCGACCGCCGCAAACCTCGTGACTCATGAACGCATGAAACCGACCGGGAGGGTAGGACGACCTCAAAACCGACTGGAGGATGGAGATACCCAGCCTTAGCCATACGTGCTAGGCTGGCTTGACAGAAATCTAGGCCATGTCGAATAAAATGCAAGATCTCGAAACGCGCGAGCGAAGCGATGTCGTATACGCGGGCTGGACGGACGACAGCACCCCGACAGGAAGGAACGGAAGATACCCAGCTCTTGCCATATATGCAGAGCTGGTCTCACTGCAGTCTAGGAACCCCCCGACAGGTGCTGCGCGATCGCAGTGCTCTTTGCCCACGGGAAAAACCATCGCATCCGAAACTTTTCCGTAGCGATCGATCGAGAAGAACGACTACACGGTGTTGTCTACACCCACAAACTTCCAACAGCCTCGCATACACATCCGAGCTGCCGACCATCTGCGATGCTGATGTCCCCGTTCGAACTGGTAATGACGCAATGCTGGAGACGAAAGAATCCCCGCATATGCACAGGAAGGAAATGGGAATGCCGGAAACTTGAACATCGTGGTAACGAGGGGTAAACCAAACATGAAGTAGCGATGGAGATGTCCTCGCAATCAGAAAAAGGCGTAGAGGATATCAAAGATATGGCATGAAAGACAAAATTCAGGTGACAAAAAGCTGGAGCTTCGTTAAAACCATATGGATAGAGCGCAACCCCTGACGGGAGGTTATCAGGGGTTTGTCGCTATGTCGGAAGCTGCGACCTTTGCACACCTACTCCACGCGTTCGGGTCGGCAGTCACCACATCATGCGAAGGAGGGGCATCTTGACCTTCTCGGTCTACCTCCTTTTCCTCGGAGCCAGTTCGATCTGCCAAACAGCCGCTGCACAACTGTCATGTCAAGAGTTCCGACGTCTCAACACCGAAACCTATGTCCGAGCTAGTCGTTCGGTACGATTGAGGTCCCGTCGCCCACATTTCAGCCGTAAACGCTCTGGACAAACAAAACATGGAGTTTTGGTACCTGGCATGCTCGCGTTTCTCTCTTCTGACGCGCTGTCCGGTCAGGGCTGCGGCTTGGGTACAAACAATTTTGTTTTGACTTTCCACCACGAGCGCTGAGTGCAACTTCCATGCTGCAAGCATGGCCATACCTGATCCGGGTGGACATACAAAGCTTCCAGCGCGGCTTCACTCAACCCTCGGGCTTCATGAGATGACAGCGCGGTCCTCCCAAACCGCATTGACCGAACGGGTTATGGTTGTCTCGCCTCAAGAATGCCGGTCGTCACTACTTTCGAAATATGGTGTCGAATCATGACTTTGTGGTCTGACACATCTCGCACGATGCGATGGGCGCTTTCTCAGATCTTTGGCCATGTTCCAGGCGGGCATGACGTCTGCGGGCGGCCTATGTTGAAGCCGGAAATTCCATCAGAAGCACTTCCGCCTGCAATGGCACTGCGTAGCCCGTATGGCCATCATCAGCATGAAAGCGGGACTACCACTTCTAAGTTCGAGCTTGACACAACAATCCGATGCATGGAAGAGCCCCTCCGGCTTAAACGCTATGGTGTTGCCTGCCCTCAACATCTGAATGATCGCCTCCTTGTCGTGGTCTCTTCGCGTTGAGACAGTAGCCAACATGATCGGTGTCTACTCCCTTGCGAGACACCGCACATTTCGTGAACAACACCGTCTTATGACTACCTGGCCCTGACTTTCCGAGACATCTCACTGATCTTCGGCATCAGATGACTTGTACCCTATTCGGTCAAAATATCAATAACATCCTTTGGCTCTTGCTGATGTCGTAAAAATATCCGACGGTACCCTCCACGGCATACAGGTTCATCCAACTGAAGCATCGAAGGTCCAAGTCTGGTAAATACCACAAGGTGTATGAAGTTATCGCTTGTCATATCTCGCCATTCGTGTGCGATTGAGCTCTGTGTTCTTGCCGCTGAGCATCGACAGGCTCGCAGGTGGAGCAAGCGTATGTGTCAGCATACTATTCTACTCCTTTGAACATGTCCTCGATCTTGGCGGCCGGCAATATGCAGTATCGGAGCTATTTACAGGACTGATACGCCCCTGCTATTCAGCCTAAAAGCAAGCTCGATTGTCGCCATCCATAGCGTACTAGCTGGACCGACATCATCCATATCTTTCGACTCTTAGCGCTAAATCGGCCTTGACGAACATATCATCTTCCTCATGATTGGTTCCCAGTTCAACAGTTGTGTCGGCCCGGGGCATAGCGGTGGTGCATGTAGCAGGTCTCTCCATTTCTTGCTGGCTACGTCGGCGTGGTAGCGTTGACCAGAAACCACCCCCGCACGATGAAGCGTGTCTGGCCAACAGACGAGCTCGACGTTGAGTCCTGTTATGGGACCCCAGAACATGTTCCACTGCTGCCCGGTCCTCCACGAGACGTACCAATTTGCAAGGCGGTCGATCTCCTCATCGGTGTTGAGTCGATACTGACACCATGACCTGTTTCGTCGCCGGTACTATTTTTCGGCTTGCTCTATAATGATCGCCGCAGCTTCATTGATGATGTACCCTTCCCGCACGGCCATTCCAGGGGTTGGACTCTCAGTATAATCAGTGTCGAGGTCGAGATCACGCTGATTCGGGCGGTATATGTTGCATCTGCTTCACCGTTCCTCCAAGGTCGTCGTTGAAACATCGTAAATCTCTTCGAAAGAAAAGCTTCCTAGTCCGGATGACCCAAGCCATCCTCTCCGGTGCCCATTCCAACTAACTCCAGTCCACAACACATGGGCAAAGACGTGCATGCCGATATCTTTGCTCCTCAGTGCGTACCCAGCGGGCCGTCGTGAAGACAAACTTGACAACGATTCCGTATTCCAGAAAAACGGAAATGCAATGTCCAAAATCCGAACAGATAACGACACGTCCCCGCTTCCTGTGATATTACAGAAATCCATGGCTCATGTTCTGAATTTGTACGTATGGTCGTTACAACTGCGCAACTGTGATCTAGGGATGAAGAGTACTCGGTTCTTCGGGCAAGTTATTGTCGAGTCAGAAGTTTTAGTCGGTCGATCCCATCATGAAGAGTGCAACACCACTCTCGTACCTGTGAGGAGTGTCACCAACCTCGAGCGTAGCGACACCGACCGCTCAATCGCCGGTAACAGCCGTACAGCATGAGAATTGTTCTAGCGAGACGATCTCGCTGAGGCGACCGAGTTGACACATGGAAGGCTTTCGTTTGGGCAGACGTGATTCCGTAAGTACAAGACAATGCGGAAGCTCCTTCGAATCTCTACAAAGCAAGATAAGGTGACAACTGGTATAGTATAAGTACCGAGGCTCGTTGCATATCGTGTGTTCGAGACTTGACCGACTAGAATGCTGTTGGAGGGTTGCTTGACCAAATACAACATTTCTGGTCCGTAGTCGAAGTTGCGGAACGACATCAGGCCTGAATTCCCCAAAAACAGAACATGTCAGATCAGCGTGACGACATGAACCACGCGGCTTGGTGTTGCCATCGTTTTCGGGGAATCTGAAAGATACCTATCGTTCGGTTCGTCATCGGAGGGGTCGCAGTTGACTCACACGACACCGTGAGAGGTGTGAGCTTGGAACATCTCCAGTTCAAAGACAAAGGTCGTATGTTCTCGGATGTTGCGTTGAAATTATTACTTCGTTCATCATCACGTCGTCTGATGATACTCAAGTCAAAGGATTGACGACATCCCCACGCAAACTTCACATCCACCGCAGACCGAACCCCCTCCCTCGACACCAATCAATCTCAATCACCAAACACCACACGTTTCACCCTGCCAGATGCGTAGGCCCAGATCTCCAGAGCCGAGTACCACATTTGCTCTTTGACTTGTACCCCTTGCGGGACCCGGGTGTGATGGGCCGGGGAGCGGTAGTTCTCAGATGGACGGCTAAGGGTCGCCTGAAACAGGATGGAAAGGTGCTACTCAAAGAGCAGGTGCGCATAATGAGATCAAAGGCTGCCTCAGAAGTGGCACGCAGAGAGAACGCTTGTCTTACCCTTTACGTTCGACTCAGCCCGCAGGAGAGATCGAAGAGGTTATGAGATTGAGGACAAGGGTATTCTACGAGGGTCTACAGAAAGAGTGTTGTATACGAAGGTATGGTGTACCTGTGGAGTGACAGTCCGTCGTTGCTGACATGTCTAGACAATCGTGTTGTCATGTCGCAGGCGCCAGGCGACTTTTTCTCGCGCTGATGTGAATGTGATGAGATGACGGTGATGTGTTGCGAAAGGTTTGAAGACTGTTGACTAGTTGTAGTTGCTCGACCAGAAAGAAAGGCAGGTGAGAACAGCTTGATATGACGAAATGGATGCTGACTTGAGAAAGTTTCGAAGATGTAAGACTCGAGAGGAGAGCGACGTTGAATGAGAAAAGAGGCGAGACGAATGATGGTAGGAGATGAAGAAAGGCGATACTTGGCCTCATTGTTTACGCGAGAGTTCTGACGAGTAAGTTCCTGGCCTCGACATGTTAAGGCTGACAATGATAAGATCGCACGTGGATACATCCCAGTTCGGCTTGCAATTGAGCTCTGGCGGGAGACATAACATTGTATGCTCAAGCCAGCCTTGACGGGTGTGTGTTTCACTTCGATCGATTGTCTGCATTATGAAATGCAAATCCATTGGATATGTTCGACCTCTCGTTCCTTCGGTAGTATGAGCCAACACCTTGGCCGTCTATCGGGCATGCGCATGGCCCGCGGGTTGTGGGTTTCTGCACCCGGATCACGTCGCTCTGAGGAGCGCAGAAGACTTCGATCGCCGACAAGGAGGGTTAGGACGTAGCTACAATGCGTCAGATATGCCTACCCGCTGCAGTCGGAAAGCTGCATCAAAAACCTTCTGCGTACCTGAGATGGAGCTGCCTGCTCAGACTCGAAGCTCCGGAGGTATTATCTCGCTCCCAACCTTTCTAGAAGCGACTGCCACCGGGTACAGTGTTATGTCCAGCGATGTCGCCGTTCGTCGTGGTCGTTACTGGGAATGTTGAACGCGCCAATGTCGGCGTCGACGCGGGAGGTTGCGAGAAGCCGCATCAGCGCCCAGGTCACTCCAAACTTATTCGTAACAGGCATGCTGTAGAACGAGGAGAAGAGGCGCTCTTTTATCGTACTCGCACTGTCAGAACGTCTGCAATCAAGCAACACGCAAGTTTAGTCCGAGGGCATTGACAAAGGATCTCGAACTCGAGGTGTCCCTGATCCCGTAACCACCCACACAGCAGCAGCCTCGCCCAGGGGAGATGGCGAGAGGAGGACTTCAATGCTAGCCTGCATTGTGAGCGCATCTAGTGGTGTGTTGGGTGGGCGGATTGGGGTAGTGGTCAGGAAGAGGGGAGGCTGGAAGAGAGTTTGAACTTCACAATGAGCGCCAAGAGCTTCAGCCTCCCCTTCGATTGAGCAGCACAACGTTAACACCACAGTCAGCCTGGCATAACTACGGCTAGCAGAGACTATACTTCTACAGAGGAATCACCTGAGATAGCTCGATGGAACTCCTTCTTGATCTCTGGTCTTCATCTCTCGTTGCGATCAGGAGGTGGGGTAAGACACCATGAGCAATGGCGGCGACAGCACAATGACCACAACCCCTGCAGCCTCCCGCAAGGCGCGCGGATACGATCAGAAGTCCTAATCATATTTCCAACTTTCGAAAATCCCCGCTGCTCTCATGATCGCGTAACAACCTGGCATCGACCATGGCAACGGGAGTCCGGGAAACACCAAAGCCACCAGACCTTGGATTTTTACAAAACAGAAAGATTCCCGCGTATCTCCATAAAAGGTACTCCTATGCTAACAACGCAGATTCAGATCGAGCACGCAACATGAACGTAGGGAAGAAGGCTCCGAATGAGAATGAACAGCGGTCTAAACCTTTGGATTCGCAGCGTAGGCGTGTCAAGAATCCGGGATTGCAGATTTTGCAAACCAGAGTAAAAAACCGACGCTCGGCGATAGAGCAGTTGCTTCAAAAGAGTATTTTTCCTCGGCCATAATATCTACCGAGCTTTCAAACGACGACAATTGACATGGTACCTTTCAATGGGATGAGATGAGCTGATCTCCAAAGTTTTTCTGTTTCGCCTCGAGAAAGACACGCCTCGCTCGACACAATGTGCGCTAATCTAACACTCCAAACATATGCGAGGAATTATGCAATCTTCTCGTCGTGTAAGGGACCAAGATTTGACCTACCTGCAGATATAAGCCACTCGCTTCAAGCATGCGAAAAGTAAGGCAAGGATAGCGAGAAGTGACGCGGATTTGTACTTTCCAAATAGTATACATTACTCTTTCCAAGCGTCTCACATTTTTCATTCGTACACACACCTTTGACAACGTCACAATCTCATTGTGAGCGAAAGGGAGACTCAACATTGCATCGCAGACATCGATGTTGGATTGTACGTATTTGACGAAGGACAATGAGGATTTCTTGGTACTCCTGGCAGGGCGTAAGGCAGTTTCATTAGGTTTCGGGTCAAGATCAATATTGCTAAAAGGCATACGCAAAACCATGGTAACATCCCCCAAACAAACGATCGGTATTTTCTAGACTTATTGGTGTCCATTCACTCAACTAGCAAGATGCAATATTGTTTGTCAGCATACTCGAACATAGCAGTATCTAACTTCGGGGACTTCACATCATGGAATAAGGGGGAGTATGATATTCATCCACAATGAAGTCTTTTGTCTACCTCAAAAACTCAAGACAAATTTGACCATACCCCCAACGACTTCATAAAACCAAGAACTCACGCCCATAACACCAGAAAATCACACGTATAGCCCATCCCCCATCCGCATCCCCAGCTCCAATCCCACCACCAAACCCACGCGCAATCAGTGAACCCCCAAAGCCCACGCCATCCCCCACCCAGCCTAGCGCAGATCTAATTCCGTCTTCCCGCAGCCGTTCCAACTCCACAGCCACGCTGCACAACCGCAGCCCTACACCCCCTACCCAATAACAGATGCGCGCGAGCATACGCAGAGCGTGTTTTTGGGTGGTTTTCATGCGGGTGCGCTTACGGATAGGACTGGGTCTTTGTCGTGGTGCGCAGCGAGCTGGGGGTTCAGCCGCGTTGCTGACGGAGGGGTCGTCAGCATAAAAGGATGGGGGGTGCTGTTGTGGTTGGGTTTTGTCAGATTCTGTTTTTTCTGTTCGAGCTGTATACCCATTCTCATCTGTTAATCTTTATTTCATTTAAGACGATTTCTATCTATCTACCTTATTCGTTGTTATCATCCACATACCTCCATTCACACACGCCCAACCCACACCCCAAAAATGCGGCCCTTCACCCTCTTCTCCCCCCCAAAAACCCCCTTCCAAATCCTCTCAGACCTGCACCTCAACCACGCCTCCCAATACCTAACCTTCCACATCCCCGTCTCCGCCCCCTACCTAATCCTCGCCGGAAACATCGGCCGCCTAATCGACTACGACTCGTACCTCTCCTTCCTAATCCGGCGCTGCAACCTGCACGAGAAAGTCTACCTTGTGCCCGGCGCCCTCGAGTTCCACGGCCTGAGCTGGATGGACGGCCTGCAGCTCGCGCACCGCATGGAGAAAGAGCCGCAGACGCGGGGACGGTTGGAGGTGCTGTACGAGACGCGGGCGGATGTGCCCGGGACGAAAGTCTCGCTGCTGGGGGCTACGCTGTGGAGTCGTATCGCCGAGGGGGACGCGGCGGCGGTGGTGAAGCGCGGGGGGGAGTTTGACGCCGCGACGGGGATGAGGGAGTGGGGCGTTGAGCGGCATAATAGCGAGCATCGGCGGGATTTACGGTGGCTGCTCGAGGAGGTTAGGGGGTTGGTGGGCGCGGGTAGGCGGGTTGTTGTTGTTACGGCTTTTGCGCCGGATTTGCAGAATTGTCTCGAGCCGTGGCAGGTGGATGCGCCGTGGGCGGCGGCGTGTGGGACGGATTTACTGGGCGGGATGGGGTGGAAGGGCGTTGATGTTTGGGTGTGTGGGACGACGGGGCGGACGTGCGAGGTGAGGGTGAATGGGGTGCGGGTGGTGAGTAATCAGCGGGGGAGGGAGGATGAGTCTGTGACGGGGATGTTGAGGGATGGGCTGTCGGAGAAGCAGAAGGTTGGGGTTTTTGATGTTATGAGGGTTGTTAGGGTTTGAATGCATGGGTTCATTTTGTCTTCACTTTCTGGTATTTCTTCCCCCTGTCAGAGGCTTCTCGTGCTCGTGCTATTCTGAACCCAGGATCTCGTTCGTCGCCCGCACGTACACTCCACACCACTCGTCGCACCCGGCGTGGCCACAAAGTGGGCACGCCTCACCTCCCTCCTTGTCGAAGGCCACGAAGATCTTGTTGTGCAGCTCGCACACGCAGCATTGGTAGCGTTTGTGCTCGCCAGCGTCGGACTCGCCGTCGGAGATTGACATGGCGATGCTTTCGGCGTCGGTGTCGGCGGCGTCGTTGGTGGTGATGGTGGTGGTGGTAGTGGTGGTCTGGGGGGCGGACATGTTTGCGGTGCTGGAACAGTGAGCTGATGCTTTTGAGCTTTAGGAGTAATACCGAGTACATACATTGATAGTATGGCTTGTTTATCAAGGGGAGCTTTGTTGTGGGGTGGCTTTGTGTTGTGTTGATGGGTGTGTATGGGCGTTGTGATTTTAAAGGAGATGTTTACCAATTGTGCACTTTTTCACCACACAACATACCTACTGTGGTGAAGGTAAGTACCACCCGTGCATCCACTCCTCGACCTATCCATATCCGATATACCCTCGAGTCTCGCATCCTGGATGCACTGCCTCCAAGTTCTCAGTGATCCCAGTCCCTTCAGGCTGCTCCATCTCCAGTTTCTGCCCTACCGCAATACTCATCGTGTGCGTCAGACGGGCTGGTTTTGGCAGGAAATAGCTTTTGTTTAGCCCATCAGGCGAAGACATGGACGTGTGGTTACTCTGAAAAACACCACAGAAACCGATGTATGCTTCCACAGGCATGATGGGTATGGAGAATTGAGAAAACGACTGGTGAAGATTGAAAGACATGTGTGAATGGGTATAACATTAGGCTTTTCATCGTGAAGCCGCACTACCATCTCTTCATGCATCAGCCATGTGATGCTACGACATCATCCCAACCAATCCCATCACAACCACTCTTGCGGCACAGCTCTTTCTGACCATGTCCTCTCGCTCTCCCACGCCAGCCAATCTGACCTCGTCGTGGGTAGCAGCCCCATACCGTTGACCTTCCAGATACCCAGACACAGCATCAACAGGTTAGTCAGTATGTACACGGCCTTCACCCCAAGAAGACGGCCCGATGTGCCGGGTGTCTCGAAGGGGGCAAAGGTGCGTTGCAGGCCCAGCACAGCCATGACGGGCGTCTTGAAGAGGGTGAAGACCATGAAGATGGAGAAGATCTGAAGCGTGTTGCCGGTCATGTACATTCCTGGATGCCATGATTAGTATTGGCTGGATCACAATTTCCCCTCCGAGATCTGACGCACCAAAAGCACTCATAGGCAGCTGCTTGGCCGGGGCAATGGCCACCTCCCAGGCCTTTTTCATCTTCAGCGTGTCCATCTCTTCTGACGTGGGCGGCTTGCGGGCTGTCTTGAACGACTGGGCGCGCTCCTTGCGGGACATGGATGCTGTGTAGCCGGGCGGGTCTGCGAGGGTGGCACTCTTTGGCTTGGATGCGGGCGGGGAGGTAAGGTCGACGACCCATTGCGGGGGCGGCAGAGACGCGGCGGTCATGGCGTATGGCTCAGTCTGGTACGTGGAGTTTGTGGGTAGACAGCGGGAGGGAGCTCTGGACAGTCGAATGTGCGTGGTGAGGTGTGACGGCGTCGCTGTCGTCGCGAGTCCAGTCCATCCATCACTTGGCAGTGCACGTGCCCTCCTCCGCAAGTCTCCGCCGGCTCCTGTGTACAAACACGACTCTCCAATCCAAGCCTGTCACTACCAAAACGCCCGTCGAACTTCCTCGTACAGAGTCGATCCGCCACCAGCACCACCAGCCGCCCAATCCCACCCCACGCACCCCACAAGACGAATCAGACGAGCGCCAAGTTGGCCAGGGGAGGGGAACTGTTATCACGGGAGCGCCTTGCAGCAGCACATGCATAGAGGGAGGCGCGATAGCTGCCCACCATGAGCCAGGGCGGCCAGGATGCGAAGCTCTTTGCGAGGGTACGTCTTCCCGTCTCTCATCCATGGCATTTCACTACACCTCCCTATCCATGAGCAGAGTCTCTCCAGATCAACATCATGATGATGATGTTCCTCCCCTTACCCGTCGACCACGCGCGCTTACACTCTCTCCGCACTCCACAGGGCAAGGTGGCAGAGCTGCGCCTCGAGCTGAACAGCGGCGGGAAAAAAGACAAGAACTTCTCCGCCAAGAAGACGGCCCTCAAAAAGATAGTCGCAAACATGACCATGAGCAACAATGACATGGTCGCCCTGTTCACCGACATCGTCGGCTGCATGCACATACCGAGCCTGGAGATCAAGAAGATGTGCGTCAAGAGCTGCAATGTGCATAGTGGAGGCTGACGGCGGCAGGTGCTTCTTGTATCTCGTCAATTATGCGCGCATCAAGCCCGACATTGCCCTCAAGGCGCTGCCCATCATCCAGGAGGACCTGCACGACGCCAACCCGCTGGTGCGCGCCCTCGCCTTGCGCACCATGTCCTACATCCACGTCCGCGAGTACGTCGAGGCCACCGTGCCGCATCTCAAGAACCTCCTGCGCGACACGGACCCCTACGTGCGCAAGACAGCCGCCTTCTGCGTCGCGAAGCTCTACGACCACGATAGGCACCTGGTCGAGCAGTCCGACCTGATCGACAGGCTCAACGGCATGCTGAGAGACGAGAATCCAACAGTTGTCTCCAGCGCATTGGCAGGGCTGATGGACATTTGGGAGAGGAGCGAGAACATCAAGCTCACCATTGACTACGCCAGCGCGTCCAAAATCGTCTCCATCCTACCCGACTGCTCGGAATGGGGGCAGACGTACATCCTCGAAGCCATGATGAACTACGTCCCGCACGACACGTCCGAAGCCGCCCTACTCGCAGAGCGCATAGCGCCGCGTCTTTCACATTCAAACTCCGCAGTCGTACTGACCTGCATCCGAGTCATCCTCTACCTAATGAACTACATCTCCGACCAAAGAGTCATCACCTCGTTGTGCAACAAGCTCTCGCCACCCCTAGTCACACTCCTTTCCAAAGGGCCAGAAATCCAATATCTGGCGCTGCGCAATGCCCTCCTGATCCTGCAACGGCGGCCGGAAGTACTGCGAAACGACATCCGCGTCTTCTTCTGCAAGTACAACGACCCCATCTATGTCAAGGTCACCAAGCTCGAGCTCATTTTCATGCTTGCCACGGAGAAGAACATCAAGGAGGTGTTGACGGAGCTCGCTGAGTGAGTATTTTCATAAATCATTGATTTTGAATTGTACTAACGTCAACATCTAGATATGCTACTGAAATTGACGTCGACTTCGTGCGCAAGTCGGTCCGCGCAATTGGCAAACTCGCCATCAAGATCGCCCCAGCAGCCCAACTATGCATCAGCACCCTTCTTTCCCTCGTCAGCACTAAAGTGTCCTACATCGTGCAGGAAGCGACTGTGGTCATCCGCAACATTTTCCGCAAATACCCAAACCAGTACGAATCCATCATCTCGACACTGTGCGAGAACCTCGACTCCCTCGACGAGCCAGAAGCAAAAGCAGCCATGATCTGGGTCATTGGCGAGTACGCCGACCGCATCGAAGACTCGGACGTCCTCCTCGACGACTTCCTCGACTCATTCCAAGAAGAAACCCACGAAGTGCAGCTCGCCCTCCTCACGGCAACAGTAAAGCTCTTCATCCAGCGCCCAACCCGCGGCTCCACCCTCGTCCCCAAAGTCCTCAAATGGGCCACGGAAGAAACAGACAACCCCGACCTGCGCGACAGAGGCTACATGTACTGGCGCCTGCTCTCCTCAGCCCCCGAAGAAGCAAAGAAAGTCGTCATGGGCGAAAAACCTCCCATCACAGCCGAAGAGTCGGAAAAACTCGACCCAGGCACCCTAGAGGAAATGTGCCTCAACGTAGGCACCCTCGCCAC
Source organism: Dothidotthia symphoricarpi CBS 119687 (assembly GCF_010015815.1). Taxonomy (NCBI): domain Eukaryota; kingdom Fungi; phylum Ascomycota; class Dothideomycetes; order Pleosporales; family Dothidotthiaceae; genus Dothidotthia; species Dothidotthia symphoricarpi. The sequence continues at coordinate 877,771 of NW_022985028.1, forward strand.
CGTCTACCTCAAACCTGTCCACCAGGTCTTCCGCTCCGCTCGCCCCCGCAAACTCCAGGACTCGCCCGCCCTCCAGCGCCACGAGCTGCCTACCGTTAAGGCTGCGCAACTCGCGCGCGATCGCGCCAAGCTAGAGACGAATGGCAGTGCGGGGAGCGCGAATGGGAGTGCGAATAACCTTGCTCAGGCGGTTAATGATGCTGATATGTACTTTGCTAGTGTGGGTCGTCAGAGCACGTTTGGTGGGAGTCCGATCGCGGAGGATCATCAGCCTGGGGCGGGGGGTGGGTGGGTGGTTAATCAGAATGCGCCGCAGCAGCTTGTTAGTCCTGTTGGTGCGGATGGGACGCAGGATTTGCTGATGTAGGGAGGGAGGGGAGGTTTGTTGTGGGGTTTTTGGAGGGGGTGATATGGTAGATGTGGTAATTTAGTATTCAAGAAATCTTATCTTTTTTCTCCTTCATACTTTACGTAGATTATCCAAGTGAGTGAGTGGAGGAGGTGTTGGTAACCTTCCAACCATCTTCCTGAAAAGCGTGTGTGTGGTTGTTTATACTGCAAAATTCTGCTCAGATCCTGTAAATATAAGGCATGATCTCAGTGTACATCTTCCCATGACAACTCATGGGGAAAAGATACAACACGTTCATACATGTATCTTCGTCATATCTTGCGGAAATCTGGATACTTATGCTCCGCTATACAGCATACTATACTAACAAAACCCCGTATAACCAACCCATCACGCAACCGCACCAGAAACTGATGATTCCATCCCATCCCATCCCATCCTACTATGCGCGTGCGTCCGTCCATCCGTCCGTCCAGCTGACAAGAAGCACCTCTATATCCGCGGCCGCTGGTTACAGCAGAGCAGACCAGAGCGCAGCATTCCAAGGACCTTGCATTTATCAGAAAAGTTAGGAGAAAACATTCCACCCCAATAAGAAAGAGTAGATAAATAAAATATATACTTGTGACTTGTCCGCACAGCTATACAATAGGCAATCTTGCATATCTTATCTGTTCTCTCACTCCTTGCTGCTTGTATACAATTACCCGCGATATGGCTTGGTGTCGAGGAATTGTTATTTTATTGTGTCTTAGGTCATTCTCACACAAACTAACACCTCCGTTGAACCACCCTACTACATGGATATAACCAGCATCGAGGTTGTACATGCTCCACTGCCATGTAAAGTACAAACCAGGAGAAGAGTAAAAAGAAGAACATGAGTTACAAACAGCGCGTATCATTCCCAGTATAGTGTCACAACTCTCAAAATATCACCAGCACGCCCCAAATCTTGACCGTGATACTGATACTGATGCCAGTACGAAAACTGACTATCAAGTGTCAAAGTACGAACTAAAGAGCATTCTAGCAGATACTTCAAGCTGCAAAATTACACTGAGAGATTCTGCATATTGGGTGTGGAATATTGGGAGTTATGCGATAATTTTGGGTGGATGTAGGTGTTTAGCTGTTGTATGAATTCGCTGTTTGTTGGTTCCTGATATACCGAGCAAGGGAGAGCGGGCATTGATAGATGGGACAGAGGTTTGAATGTTGCTGTTATCAGAGCTTGGATATGCGTGTGAAGTTTGTTGACTCACTGTTGTCACTAATGCTGTTCAGAGTGGTGCAACGTAGAGATTCAATCAAAGACAGCCAAGACAGTGTATCGTTGGAGGATATGAGGTATGAAATTGAGAGAAGTATTGAACTTGTTAGAGTAATACCAAGCCATTTTAGCAGTACTGTAAGCACTCAAATCAGATTTGACTCTGAGGATAATGAAGATGCGCCAAGGGAACCGTCGCCCGTAAACTCCGTCGTCGTGCTATTAATAGTGAATCATAAACGCTTGTATACGCAAGGTACCCAGCGCATCAACCCGCGAACGTCAGCCGCTGCTGACTACCAAAAGAGAAACCATGTGACAACCAAGTAGCCAACTCCATGTTGTTTTACTGAGCATTTGCTTGGCTGCTTGGTGATCTAGTCTCATATCATGCCAGATGAGATGACAGACTTGAAATCTAATCATCAGCCAACAAGGGCGCGCGCTCGCGGTCCTCATCGACAATCTGGCCACGCGGGAAGATATCGCGACCCAGCAAGCCAGGCAGACCAACAGCAAGGGAGAGGACGAAGAGGAGACCGCCAATTGCGAAGGCGAAGATCCACTGAAGCTGGAGGAGAGGCGTCTTTGTGAGGAACTGACCGACACCCGTCGCTAGACAAAACGGTTAGCGCTTGAGTTCAAAAGAAAGCAAAAAGAGGGCCAAACTTACAGAAAGCAAGCACCGACAGGGCAAATCCCATGGTGTAGTCCTTGTACGCGGCCAAAAAGAACATGCCGTATCCGGCCCATCCCCAGATGAAGACGTTGGCTACAACTCTCGCAGCGAGACGGTCCGTGTCCACGGCCGCGGCACCGACCCAGTACAGGGCGGCGAAGTTCCAGGCCAGCGGTCCGCTGACAGTGCCAATGTGGATAGCGCGGGGCGTGGTGCTGTGGCGGAAGTAGGCAAACGACAGGTTGAAGAAGTTGAGGATGATGAGCACCTCAGCGAGCCAGTAGTGCGAGCGCACCCACAGATGAATGAAACCGAAGAGGAGCAGATTGGAGGCAATGTAGTGCTTGCCGATGTTGGCGGCGGCGGTGACATAGACGGCGTTGGAGCTCCAGAGGGACCAGGCGTAGACTAGCTGGAGAACAAAGAGAACGATCCTGGTGCCAGGCATTAGTGGATCTATCACTGTAGCAGCCGGAGTGATGAACGTACCAGTAGATGCTCGTGATAATACTGCTCTGCGCAAACGGCGTAGCTCCATTGTGCTGCCAGAACCTCCCCTGGTGCTCAATCTCATGGTGGTGACTGTGGCGATGATGATGGTTGTTGTTGTGCGCCTTGCCATCCGGCGAGTTGAAGGTGTAGTAGAAAGCCGTCACCACGAGAATGATGTACGACGCGAAGGTAGTGATCTTGTAGAGCAGAAGAGACTGCGAGGAGTGACTGCTAGTGGAGACACCGGTGTCCGACATGGTGAGTTGAGGTCGCGAACCGCGGGTTGAGGAATACAGATGGCAAGTTGCACAGTAAAACGCGAAGCCGAGTCGTGACAAGAGAGGAAGGCAGAGAGAGGTATTTGAGCACGCGCAGAACGCAGGGTCCTCCAACCTTCCCATGTACCAATGTACCGCTATGCCTAGTCACGCCATCTGATTCGCACCCACGCATCCAAGGCCCGGCATGTACGTCATTCCTCAATCCCGCGCTATGCATAATCGTCAAAGCTCCACCCCGCACGGCGCCCTGCTCCCTGCTCCCATGACAGCTCTGCAGATCAATTATTGGCTCTGTCCTGCGCGCAGCCATGCAGATGCGGGGACTGCATGCAGACGTAGAGTAAGCTCTGAAACTTCGCGAGAAACACCACAGGAGTCACGGAGCAGAGTAGTAGCAGGGCCAAGGTGATATTATCCATTCTAAACGCGCGAGCCAGGTCTCTGGGTATCTCTGTAAAGCACATATTTTCTGAAACACGCAAAATCGCAATACAAAGGAAAGCGTAAGTCGATTGAAAGTCACAAATAGGCTCCAACAAGCCCCTACAGCTGCTTCGGGTGCGCTCTCCGCGAACGCCTCAAACACGAGCCCCGCCAAACAACGCCACAATCCGTGTCGTGCAGACGCGGTTCTGGCGGTACAATGAAGTGCGTCGCGTGAAACACTCAATATGGAGGCGTCTCAGGCACCTCCCACAAGGTCTCGTCTTCCTCCGTCTTGACAACTGTGTGTGCACCTTGATGCACTGCTGAAGATGCACTCGCCGCGCCCATGTTGGTTGTCCCTGTGCTGAAATTAGGCGCGAAAGGAATCATCCCGTTCGCACTGAATACGGGCAAGTCCTCCCTCTTCTTGGCAGGTGACATGGGTCGACGTCCCGCCACTGAGACAGGAGCCTCTTCTGTGTTAGGAGGCAGCCACTGCAAAGAAGTCGGCGGCTGCGACTCTGTGGGAGACGCGCCGAACGTTTGACTGGTGTAGTGGACAAATTGAGGGATCGTCGACGGCGGAGGCGCAGGAGGCGAATCAGCTCTCGGAGGCGACACAATCGTAGGCAATAGATCAGTCACCGTTACAAACGACGACTTGGGCAGTCGTTCACGGAGCTGTTCAGCTGTTGCAACCATCTCTCCCATTTCGCTCGGTGGTTGGATGAGCGCTCCCAAAGACCCGCGACGATCCGCTGGAAATGGGGCGCTGGGAAAGAGAGCTTGCGACCTCTCGACAAGCGGTGAGGTTTGCGAAGGTGACATGGGTTGGGGTTGTTCAAGCGGCAGTGTGGCGGCACTTTGCAATCTTGGAGACTCAGGCACCGGGGTCGAGATGTGCATCTCAACAGGCGATGGAGGCCTTGACGACTTGGGTGGCCGACCAGGTCCCCTCTTTGCTGCATTGGGTTTTGAAGCTGGTTTTGGGGCTGTGGTGCGGGCTGCAGGCGTTTTCCGGGCGGTAGTCTTTGTGGATAACTTTTTCGACGCCTCAAATGCTTGTTGTTTTTCCATTTTCTCTTTCTCTCGAGCCTCGTACTCTTCCCTGGAAGGCATCTTCAAAGTGACGCGTTTCAGGCCAGAAGTGAGGGCGTCCATGTCATCATTCTCCTTCTCTTTCGGCATAGTAGTTTTGCCTGTGAAATTCGAAGGTATTCGTGGTACCGGTGGGCGCTCAGTTGTACGGGAAGGCCCGGCAGTCGCAGCACCCCTACTCTTCTTTACTGCAACGCCGTTAGAAGTCGTCGGCCCAGGTCCCACGCTTCTCCGGCTCGCAGCCGCGCTTGGTGCGCGACTGAGACTTCTATCACGCATTGAGGAAACGCTCGATGCGATACTCATGCGACGGGACGTGGACCGAGCTGCTGCAGGAGGTTCTTCAGTGGTTGGGCCAAAGTCAGCAATGGTCTGTCGACGGCCAGCCCTTGAGTCGGCGCGAAGACCTGTTTTGTTATCGTCCAAGCCTGGCTCGACGTAAGATGTGGCAGGTTTGCGTCCACGAAGCTGTCGACCTGAGGGTTCGACACGTACGGACGGCAAGGTCTGAGCCGCCGGCTTCTCCTTTTTGATCTTGGGCTCTGACAGTTCTTCTGGCTTGAAGCTGCGAGTTTGTCGGTCTGAGGGTATCAACAACTTGCTCAGTGCATGTGCCGCAGTAGCCCAATCCACTTCTGGCGGAGGTGGAGTGACTGCTCGGCCGGGAGTGATAGTGTGCCTGCTAGACATGCTTCGCAATTTGGTGGGGTCAACCACCTTCGCAGTAAACGATTGTGTTGGAGATGAGAAATGTGCTAGGGGACCAGGAGGTGGCTTCGGCATAGCGGGTACTGGAGGCAATTCACCAGGATTCTCCAACATGAATAATTTATCTGGGTGCCACCAGTGGGTGTCGTAGGTGATCGGCATAGATTCGGTTTCTACTGACTGCATTGCAATGTCTTCGTCATGCATGCTGAGACCGTTCAGTCGATGGTGCATATCGGCTGACAGCCCCTTCGAAGATTTCTCGTTAGTCCAGACCTGGCCATCGCAAAGACCACTGAGATGACTGAGAACTCCACTAGTGAGCGCTCTGTCACTGTAACCACCCTCCAAGACTGATATTACACGACCGTCGACAGCCGTGCCTTCTTCTTGCGCAAGCAGTACCACATCTCGTGTGAAACGAGCGTAGAACTCTGTCGGCACATTGACGGAATGCCGCTGCATGCCTGCGGTTTCCCACTCACTGGCGTCGAATCCAGCGGACAGGAAAATGGCCGCCTTGGGAGCAGGATCCTTGGGACTGTTTTGTAATCGGCTGGTATGGAACTTGAGGTACTGGCGAGCCTTCTCGAGTAAGACCAAATATTTCTCCTCATAAATATCCCAGAATTCCTCAGGCGTCTTCCAGGACTGCAGATGCACGTTCCAGATGGATTGGCCGTGCGCGTTCTCGATGCACAGACTAGCCGCCTGTACTTTATCGTCGTCCCCATCTTCGCACGGATACGAGTTGATGTCGTGTAAGCTGAAGTAGCCAATTGACGATTTCTTCCAGCTAGGCGTGTTCTTTGGCATGTTTTGGACTTTCTTGTTGCGCGCCCATGTAATGGTCTGCGAACCGTCCCCGTGATGCAAGTCAAAATCAATGATGGCCGCATGCGTCAGCCCATAGTTCATCATTGCGTGCTCGATTCCAACATGAACGTTGTTGAGCCAGCAGAATCCGGATGGAAAGTCGGCAGAACAGTGGTGCCCTGGTGGACGGATGCAGACGAAGGCTCGCGAGGGTCCGTTACCCGTTGCAGTGTTTTCGAAAACAGCGTCCACAGCATCTAGCACGCCTCCAAGAGCGCCTTGAAACGCATTCAATGATTCCGGACAGAGATACAAATCGCCAGTGTGCAGTTCGGTCTTTGGCTTCTGTCCAGGAATCGCAGGCGCATCCCTAGACAGCTCTTTCCCAGTTGAAGCCAGCTTTCGCCCTGCGTTGTCACACAGAGACTTCAGCTCTGCCATCCATTTAGTTCCATGTACATTCGTGACGACTGGGGAGGTGATGTCGACGAGCCGCGAGGTCTTGCGGATCTTGAAAGGGATGCGTGTGGGTAGGCCAACGTCTGGGTGTGGCGGATTGCTTCCTTCGCAATGACGTTCGCCGAGATGCACATAAGCCGCCGATATTCCCTTTACGCTGGCTAGGATCCTCTCTGGGCGTTCCATGATGGTGCTAAGCACGCCCTTTGGTGTCTTGGGCCGCGAGAAGCGGTGGCCATAGCACTGATCGTGGACGATAACGATGGTGCCTGCATGGACTGCGCTATCCACATCTTCATGTCGTGCCAGCTCTCTCTTGAAGTAGTCTTCGGCGACATCGCAGGCACGCAGTGGCAGCTTCTCCTCCAATGGCGGCGGTAGAGGATGCTTCGCCCCCATCGGCGAAGGCATGTTTGGAACAAAGGATGCTCGACGGGACGAGATGGCTAGTGGAGAACCGGTTGTATCGCTTCGTAGTGACGAGGATGAGGATTTTCTTGCCAGCGCTGGCGAGGATGCTCGTGATGGTGCTCGGTTGAGGCTCGCTACGCTGGAGCTGCGACGCAGTGCGTTGGGTGGGATACTCGGGGACCTGGGTGGTAGGCGGGGCGACTGAACCCCAGGCGAGCCGGGTTGGGGCGTGCTTGCATTGATGTGGAGCGAGTGACGCTTCACCGAGTGTGACAGGAGATTCACGTCGCTGTGTCTTTGTCGGACAGAGCGTGGGGTGCCTGAGCCTGTGCCCGGGCCTGGGCCTGAAGCAGGCGCCGGATGCTGTTGGCTCTGCATTTCTGCTATCTGGCCGCGGCACGGCGCGTGTTTCCCGCGTTCTTTGGAAATATCTTTCTCTGGGATCTTGGTGGTGAGGGAAAGGGTACGCGCTTAGACGAGGGGAGGTCGCGTCTGCTAGGGTGTGATCACGCTACGACCAAGCGAACCGCCGCCAACGCAGGTCGCTCCCCGCTGCAGATTCCCGTCGTTCGCCGGCAGATTGAAACACACTACGCCGGTGGAGTGTGGTTGGCCCTTCACAAGATATCGTGAAAAGACGGGATCCCGAGCACTGGAAGACCTGGCTGCAGGGTGTGCTATGGTGTAGATTGAAACATACTCGCAGGAAATCCTGAGCCTATCTCGACTTCGACATACCTGTGAGAATCAGGATGAAGCGTCTCCAAGACAGCTATGACATCAATCTAGCTATTCCAAGGTTGCAGGTTTCTGTTCCTTGAGATTCTTGGAACTCGCCATTGTGCCGGTTAGCTCAGTTGAATAGAGGGTGTGAGTCGATTTGAGCGATACATATGACACTCCGAAGAGATTCAGTCGAATACATCTGCCCTGGTCTCGGTTTGCAAGCACGATATCCCAGTGAACGTGTCTCAGTATGCAACTCTCATACACGCAGTCGAGAAGATCAATGTGACGAGGTTGCGATGGTTCGACAACATCTTCAAAGTATGAAGCTGCGCGACACGTCGTACCTCAAACGACTACAACTTCATACGCGCGATGTCGTGAACGCCGAACCTTAAGACACCAGCGAGCTACCGGTTGAGTTGGCATCTCAGCACCCGGCAGTTGCAAGTGCCTCGTCTGTCGGTAGTGCGGCTAATCCCTGCGGTAAGTGACTCGGTGGTCGACGAAGGCGGTGGCAGGTGGCAGCTACGTTCTAATTGGACTCGTGTTGTGAAGTCTGAGGAACACCATGCAGCAACAAACAAAAGTTCGTGTACATGTCCAAACGGAATTCACGGCAGCAATATCATTCCTAAAACTCACATGTCATCGGTACGGTCATCGTCTTGTCAGATGATACCCCAGAGACTGATCGTTGGCATATGCTAGACTCTGGGGTAGCTCGACGGCATGTGAAGACGGTTCAGCCATCGCATCACGTGGTTCCCCACAACTGATGGACCTCGGCAGCTGGGATGGAACAGCGTGCTCGCTCGGCAGCTCACGAGCTAGATTAAAACCACGGGTCTCTCTCACGCAATCATACCAGTGTTTACCTCTCTGCTTGTTTCTCTCTCCCCTCATCTCGACGCATCTTTGGGTTCTTTACTGAAGCCCGAGAATACATTACACATCTCTTTGTTATTATACCCAGCCCTTGCAACTGCACAACCCGCGACGCGCACGCTTGTCACTCTTTGAGTTGTACACAGTCACATCATGGGCGCGGAAGAGCTGCGATATGACGGCCAGACGGTCGTCGTGACGGGTGCTGGTGGTGGTCTGGGCCGCGAGTACGCCGTCTTCTTCGGTAGCCGTGGCGCCAGTGTTGTCGTCAACGACCTTGGTGGAAGCTTCAAAGGCGAAGGCGCGGGTTCCGCGGTATGTTTGTTCAATTTGCATTTCCCTTCCACGTTGTTTCGCGAGCTGGCGAGATTGTTCGTCGTTCTGGTTGAGCCTCGAACGCCATACTCGCATCCTGTCGCCCAAACATAGTAACTCCACAACGGGACGACTGCTAACTCAACCCCCACAGGCTGCAGACAAAGTTGTCGATGAGATCCGCGCCGCAGGCGGTAAGGCAGTTGCCAACTACGATTCAGTCGAGAATGGTGAGGCCATCATCAAGACGGCCATCGACGCCTTCGGGCGCATTGATGTGCTTATCAACAACGCTGGTATCCTGCGGGATGTCAGCTTCAAGAACATGAAGCAGGCAGACTGGGAACTTATCTACAAGGTCCACGTGCTGGGCGCATTCAAGTGCACGAGGGCGGCGTGGCCATTCTTCAGGAAACAGAAGTATGGACGTGTTATCAACACAGCGTCGGCTGCGGGTCTGTTTGGGTCCTTTGGGCAAGCCAACTACTCTGGTAAGATACATCACGCACTAGATATGCGCTCTTGCTGACCCCTCTAGCCGCCAAACTCGCCCTCGTTGGTTTCACCGAGACGCTCGCCAAGGAGGGTGCCAAATACAACATCATTGCCAACATCATCGCCCCGATTGCTGCCAGCCGTATGACCGAGACTATCATGCCTCCCGACCTACTGGCAAAGCTGAAGCCCGAGTGGATTGTCCCACTCGTAGCCGTCCTTGCACACAAGTCCAACACCTCCGAGTCAGGCTCCATATTCGAGGCTGGTGCCGGTCATATCGCCAAGCTGCGGTGGGAGCGCGCTGGCGGTGCACTGCTTCGGGCCGATGACACCCTGACTCCAGGCGCTCTGCTCTCCAGGTGGAGCGACGTCGTTGATTACACCAAGGCCGAGTACCCAACAGGTAGCTCGAACCCCGTCGAGCTTCTCGAGAAGGCTAGCCAATTGCCGCCCAATCCCAAGGGCGAAGAGCTCGACTTCAAGGGCAAGGTCGCTTTGGTCACCGGTGGTGGTGCTGGTCTCGGCCGCGTCTACTGCTTGGAGTTGGCCAAGCGTGGTGCCAAGGTTGTTGTCAACGATCTCGTAAACCCTGACCCTGTTGTGCAGGAGATCCAGAAGATGGGCGGTGAGGCCGTTGGCAACAAGGCCGATGTCCAGAACGGCGAGGCTGTGGTCAAGACCGCCATCGAGACATATGGCCGCATTGACATCCTCGTCAACAACGCTGGTATCCTCCGCGACAAGGCCTTCGCCAACATGACCGACGAGCAATGGGACATCGTTCACAAGGTCCACCTTTTCGGCACATACTCTGTGACCAAGGCTGCCTGGCCCTTCATGCTGAAGCAGAAGTATGGCCGTATCGTCAACACCACCTCCACCAGTGGTATCTACGGCAACTTTGGACAGGCCAACTATGCTTCGGCGAAGTGTGGTATTCTCGGTTTCTCCAGGACGCTCGCCATGGAAGGCAAGAAGTACAACATCTTTGTCAACACCATCGCACCCCAAGCTGGCACACAAATGACTGCAACCATCATGCCCGAGGAAGTGGTCCAGGCACTGAAGCCTGACTTCAACGCTCCCCTTGTTTTGATCCTCGTCTCAGACAAGGCTCCCGAGCAAACCGGCGCACTGTATGAAGTAGGTGCTGGCTGGTTTGGCCAGACCAGGTGGCAGCGCACAGGAGGTCACGGCTTCCCCATTGATGTCAAGCTCACCCCAGAAGCTGTTCTCGAGCAGTGGAGCCGAATCATCAACTTCGACGACGGCCGCACCGACAACCCCGACAGCACTAGCGGTCTCAAGTCCATCATGGCCAACATTGAGAACACCAGCAAGAAGACCAAGACAGAGAAGAAGTCGAACAAGACCAACGAGGAGGTCAAGAAGGCTCAAGACGCGGCCTTCGCTGCCAAGTCTAACGGCACACCCTTTGAGTACACCGAGAGGGACGTCATTCTCTACAGTAAGTTTTGTACCTGCCACCCTTGAGATTAGTGACTGACAATATCAGACCTTGGTGTTGGTGCTAAGCGTACCGACCTGCCTTTTGTCTTCGAAGGCGACGACAACTTCCAGGTCATCCCCACATTCGGCGTTGTCCCTCCCTTCAACGTCGAGAACCCCTTTTCGTTTGACGACATTGTCCCCAACTTCGATCCACGCATGTTGCTCCACGGCGAGCAATTCCTCGAGATCCGCAAGTTCCCCATCCCAACTTCCGCCAAGCTCGTCGCAAAGGCCAAGCTTGTCGAGGTTGTCGACAAGGGCGCTGCCGGTCTCATCGTCACCGGATCTACCACAGTCGACGCGAACACCGGCGAGGAGATCTTCTACAACGAAGCCACCGTCTTCATCCGCGGCGCCGGAAACTTTGGCGGCCAGAAGAAGGGTGCCGACCGCGGCGCCTCCACCCGCGTCCACAAGCCCCCGCAGCGCGCTCCCGACGCCGTCATCGAGGAGAAGACCACCGAGGAGCAAGCAGCCATCTACCGCCTCTCCGGCGACTACAACCCCCTGCACATCGACCCTGTCTTCAGCAAGGTCGGCGGCTTCCCCACCCCCATCCTGCACGGCTTGTGCTCGTTCGGTATCTCGGGCAAGCATGTGCTGCAGCAATACGGCCCGTTCAAGAACATCAAGGTCCGCTTCACCGGCGTCGTCCTGCCAGGGCAGACGCTCATCACGGAGATGTGGAAGACGGGGAATACGGTGCTGTTCCAGACTAAGGTCAAGGAGACGGGCAAGTTTGCCATCTCGGGCGCGGGTGCAGAGCTTTTGGGCGGGGGAAGCAAGTTGTAGGAAAATTACCGACTTTGGCGTGTTCTTTTGATTGTTAGCATGTAGGCGTCTGGTTTGTGTTGTGTATATGTATAGTTGGTTTATGATATCATATTCTTATTCTCAAAATGGTGTTTGTTTGATGTGTTGGGATTGATGTGTGGATGACTGTGCTTTCATGAAATCCATCAACTTGCGTAATGAAGAAGCATCAACGTCATACTCACACCCAGCTCACTACAAGCTAGTCAAGTAGTGAAGTATCGTACGTAGTAACCCGACCATCTAACAACAGACACCAGAACATGTTCTGTAGATCGATGGACTCTCCTAGGCGTTGATTCCATTCTCGCTACAAAACTCACCCACTAATGTGATGAATTAAGTCAATTACGTTAATGTTTGGACATGACGTGTACACATCACAGCAGTAGCGAGTCTTCATTGTCTAGCTATATGGGGGATGTGTTCCCTTCACTGACCTCATCGATCGTGGTTGTAGTTCTGCTCGCGTGCTGTGTCTTGCTTTTACAGGTTTGCTGATTGGGTTGCAAAGAGGAATTTACTCGGGGATCGAGTTGGCGGAGTGCGTAAATTTAAACGTGAGAATCAAGCTCCCCACATGTCCACACACCTAAGGAAAGACTCAAGTGGTATGTGGAATGCAACAATTCGACCAGGCTATTCAGTGGAATTGATGTGGTGAATGAATTAATAAAACACTGAGTGGGGATACTTATAATTAAAAACCAAGGATTGTGAATGATTCGTGGTCGGGAATCTGAGTGTGATGGGCGATGTGTACACGAGGGCGGAGGCTGTGTGAGGAGATGGACAGGTTGATGAGAATGGGAATTGGAAAGGGGAGGATGGTGATGTGTGTGGTAGCGATGTGTAGTGTTTCTAGTGTTGTGATGGGGTTGGAAAGGCTGTTTTGAATGTGGACTCTAGGACGAGCGGTGGACTTGGATGGGAGACGAGGAAGGGGGAGAATTTGATAGTGTTTTGTGAACTGTCAAATCTTCCATACGTGCTGTAAAACGCAATTATCTACCATATATTACGCGCATACTCTGTTCTCCGGTGGCAAAAGTACACTCTGCATATCCTTGAGCACAATGACCGCTCAAGACAAACCCAGCACATCCGACATCCCCCACACCCCTCCCCCATACACCCCCAAGACCGAAGAAGAGAAACAAGAAGCCCTCCAAACCCAGCCATGGTACCGCATAAAACTAACCCTCTGGCTCCTCGACCCAACCGACCGCCCCAAAGAGCCCACAAAAGACGAAGACTACCTCCTGAGCCGAAGCACGCTAATCAAAAAGATCTGGCTCTCCGCCCGCGAAGCCAACGACGCCGCCTTCGACCTCGCCAAAGCCTGCCGCTCGGAAGGCGAAGTAGTCCTCCTCGTCGACCGGCGGGGCTTCGGCGAGAACGACAACGTGAACGAGTACGCGGTCGGGACGTGGGACTGGAAAGCAGAAGGTATGCTGTGTGCGCCTGATCGGTGGGACTTGATGCTGGAGATTCCGCATCCGTTTTTCAAGCGCGGGACGCAGGGCGTTGTGTCGGGGGTGGTGCAGGTTTTGAAGGAGTTTCCTGATGGGAGCTTTGGGCATGGCGGGCCGGTTAAAAGTGCGCCGCCGAGGGGGCTGACGCTGAAGGGACTGGAGGCGTGGAGGAGGAAATTGAGGACGTCGTGTGTGAAGGATGTGGACTGGAGGAGTGGGTTTTCGGTGCCGATGACGGAGAGGGGGAGGCTTCATATGCCGCCGCCTTGGAAGCCGAAAGCTACTTTTGTGCCTGCGCATGATGCTGAGGTGGTTCGTACGGTAGAGACGGAGGAAGAGGAAGGCGAAGATTTCTTGAGGAATGTATGTGTGATGGTGTAATCTGGGCAACTTCGATGGCTTTCATGTTTGTTGTATCGGGTTCTTGATCGCACTGAAGATGTTTGTTCTCGGTGGTCGTCAGTGAGTAGGTTTTGTCAGCGGATAGCTACTACCGACCATGTTGAAAATGATCAGAACAGAACATTGGTCGAGATATGTTTAGCAAGTCATGAAAATAGTAACCTGTGGAGAATGTATATCGATGTATGTTTGAGAGGAAGTGTTGGAAAGAGCTGTTCCAGACGATTGAAGGGCTTGTTATCAATGTATATTGAACAACGTCCTGAGTTTCTCTACTTTCATCGCACTCACTTCACTACTTGAGACACTCCACATTGATAGATGCTGTTGCTAAACAAATGCCCATCCGGTAAGTCATCGAAGTGGAGTGGAGCAAAGCATACAACTACGTCAAAAGCATCTCCGCGCTAGAGCCCCACTTAACTAACCACCGCACGGCCCCCGTCGAGAAATTTCGCGCGCATCGAACTTTCGCAGCCTCAGCGTCCAAGCCCACACAAACCCACCCATAACGGATTTCCACACCGCAATCATGTTTTCCGTCCCCGGCTGGAACGTGTCTGCGTCCGTCGCGACACAAGTCGAACAGTCGAAGCCCAAAGACCCGAACAAGCTCGGCAAGAAGGCACAGAAGCGACAGCAGAAGCCAGTGCATGATGCGATTGGAGATAATCTGGGGGAGCTGCTGCAGAAGGCCATGGAGGAGAAGACGCCCACGCTTCAGGATGTTGTGGAGCCGGTGCAGAATGAAGTAGAGGCTACTGGTGATGCGACGGAGGAGAAGCGTGGGAAGAAGAGGAAGAGAGGTACCCGAGGGAAGAATAGCAAGGCCAAGCCCGACGGTGCAGATGGCGATGCGAGCGCGGCAAAGCCAGACGTCGTGGAGGAGGAGCAGGTGCCTGTCCAGGTTCCATCTACCGAGAAGTCCACGACCACAGACGGCGAATCCAAGCGCGACAAGAAGAAGCGCAAGAAGGAGCAAAAAGCCGACACCGCATCTGCAGCCCCCGAATCCACCGCCAGAGACCCCACCGCGCCCGTCTCCCTCATCCCCGAGCCCCAAGGCCTCACGCCCCTACAAAAGTCGATGCGCAGCAAGCTCGCCAGCGCCCGCTTCCGCCACATGAACGAATCGCTCTACACCAAACCCTCCGCCGAGTCCCTCGACCTGTTCAAAACCGACCCCTCAATGTTCGAAGACTACCACCGCGGCTTCGCCCAACAAGTCGAAGTCTGGCCCTCCAACCCCGTCGACAGCTACGTAACCAGCATCCTGTCACGAGGCAAGCTCCGCACAAAAGACCCGTGGAAAGACAAAAAGCGCCTCGCCAAAAAAGGCCCCCAACAAGACGCAGAACCAGACTCCACCCCCACCCTCCCCCTAAAAGGCGACGCAAAGCCCCTGCCCAGAAACTTCAAAAACCACTGCACAATCGCCGACCTCGGCTGCGGCACCGCCTCGCTCTCCTACCGCCTGCAGTCCCACCTCAAACCCCTCGACCTAACCCTACACTCCTTCGACCTCGCCAAACCAACCGGCCCCTCCGCCTCCCTCGTCACAGTAGCAGATATCTGCGCCCTCCCCCTCCCGGACAACTCAGCAGACGTGGCCATCTTCTGCCTCGCCCTCATGGGCACAAACTGGCTCGCCTTCATCGACGAGGCATATCGCATCCTCCGCTGGCGCGGCGAGCTGTGGGTCAGCGAGATAAAATCACGGTTCGGGCGCGTTGACTCCTCCAAAAAAGGTGCACAGAAGAATAAAGTCCCGATAAACTCCATCGGCTCCCTGCGCAAGAAACCAGCCAAGAAACCTAAAGCGAGCGATGCGCCTGCTGAAGGCCCCCAGGACTCGGCCGACGAGACGGAACTCGCCGAGCGCGTTGACGGCCAGGATGTCAAGGAAGGAACGGATATATCCGCCTTCGTCGAGGTCCTGCGCAAGCGTGGGTTTGTGCTCGACGCCCTGCCTGAGAGGCCGGGGGATGCGGTGGATTTCGCGAATAAGATGTTTGTTAAGATGCAGTTTGTTAAGGGGGCGCAGCCGAGTCGGGGGAAGAACGCTAAGGAGGAGGGTAGCACTGGTGGTGGAGGGGGTGCGAGGAATATGAAGTTTGGCATCAAGGGGAAGAAGTTCAATGTTGTGGGGGAGGATAAGGAGGTTAGTGCTGAGGCGGAGGGGAAGACGCTGAAGCCGTGTTTGTATAAGGTTAGGTGAGGGGGGGAGTATGTGATGTTGAGAATCATGGCTTCTGGCTTCTTGTCAATGCGAGGTTATCATCATTTACTGGGGGCGATAGAAGTTGGAGGCAGTCGAATGATCACATGTTCGATCCGATTGGGTCTAGTAAGAATTCTAGGATGATGCCTGTCCAGTCCATGTCGTTTTTCCCTTCCCTAGCGAGCCTCATCGCTTGAACGATTTATCCGTCTAAAATACATGTGTGGAAATGATGATGATGATGTCGTGAGCTTCATGAGTTATTTTCATCTCCCCGGTCATCGACATGTCGAGACGAGGATGAAGAGGAAATCACCAGTAAGGATACCTGGAAAAAAGGACGATTCCACCATACTGCATTCGTCTTTTGTCGGACGTGTGGTCAGCGAGTGTGCCATCGGACCGGGCCGGTGCTGTGCTATCAGTTTCTGCTCTGACTCTACCCGAAGAAGAAATTCGCAGCGGCTTCGAGATTGCCTCCATTGATTTCCAGCGCTTGTACCGCCTCCTGCCTCGAGCAGCCGAACATGCTCATCAGTTCGTTGACGTGTCCTTCCGGGACCGAGCTGCCAGATGAGGATGCAGTTGAGGGGGCTGTTGGGGCCTTGCCCGCTGCAGCTTGGGAAGACGATGACGCCGATGACGACAGGCCTGCAGACGGACCCGCGGCAACGGACGGCTCACCGGCCGCGGTAGCACCCGCTGGTCGCACAGCGCCGGTCTTCGCGCCGATTTCTGTTCCGTTGGGACCGGCGACGGTGGGCTCGTTGAGCTCGGCCTCTTCGAAGCTCTTTGGGATTTCCGACTCGTGCAGAAACGGCACCTCGATGCCTTCGAAGCAGAGGGCGTTCTTCTCCAGGTCGATCTTGGCCTTGTAGCGCTTGAGCATGTCGAGGCCAAACAGGAGATCCACGTCCTTGCCCTCCATGACGGTGAATGCGCAGGGCATGACGGCCCCACCAATCTTGATCTCGGCGTGATGGACTCGGCCTAGAATCTTGGCGGTCCCGACACCCCGAGCAACACCAGCATAACGGACGTCCATCAGACGCATGATGCCGCACCGCTGCGCGCAGTCGGGTGACATGATGGTGGCCTGAGCGCCCGAGTCGACAAAGGCCTTGACGGGCACGCCGTTGACCTCGGTGTTGACGTAGAGCATGTGAACGCGCACGAAAACTGGCACAGTCAGCAAGCGGGCGTGAGTGAGGGGGAGGGTGAAGAGATGCACGCACCTTCGGGATTCTCGTTGTAGGCTTTCTCCAGGTTCTCGACGACGCGGTCCTGGCGGATAATCTCCTCGATCTTGCGCTGGGCGTCGATGTTGAAGGGGTCCTCGTTGAGCAGGGCAATCTGGTTGTGGCGCTCGCGCTCGGCGTCCTCTGCTTTGCGTTGTCTCATGGCGAAGGCTTCTCTCCAGCGGACGGGGTCGTTGATGGTGGCGGCGAGTTCGGGGTCTCGTTGACGCAGGTCCGTCTGCGCGTTGGGGTCGTTTAAGACGTGCTGGCGGATGCCCTCTGGATCTGTCCGCGGGTTCGCCTGGGGCCGGGCGGGCTGGGAGCGGCGCACGAGCACAGCCAGCATCTCATTGTCGCGTATGCCGGCAGCTTCGAGCGTCTGTGTCTCCTGGGTAACCGGCTGGCCGTTGAGGTAGATGCTCTGTGACGCGGCGGGCAGGCTCGTTTCGGCCTCGATGAACCCCTTCAGGTCCTTGACGGTGCTGGCCGGGGGCAGCTCGAGCGTCAGCAGCTCGCTGTCCAGCGCGTTGTTGGGCGCGGTAATACTGATGGTAACGCGCGGCCTGGCGAGCACTCGTTAGCCGGCGGCTTAGCCCGTTGCACACGAGTGCTTCGGGGCGGACTCACATGGCGGTGCGGACGGATGCAGGCGGGTCTGGAAGCAGGCAAGAGGACGTGGTACCGTGTGCTGAGCGGTGGGGAGGCGGCGGTTTTGGGTGGATGGCGGGGTGGCGGTCGAAAGCAGCTTGTCCCCAACAGGTGCGTGAGTGCTCCCTCGCGGTGAAGTGCTGGGAAAAAACACACTGGGCCGGCGACTCCTCGCGGTGAATGCAGGCCTGTGGCCGTTGGAAGGCAATGGAATATGGTGGGTCCTCTGATTCAGGCTACGACAGAGTTAATAATCAGCCCTCAGGAGCACGCCGCGTCATGTTGTGTGCGCCGCGCTCGAGGCGGTCAGTCTGGATACCGTAATATGCCAGAGAGCACTCGACGACGCTGGGATTGCAGGCTGAAGTGTGCCTATTGCTCGACAAGGCCGTCTGCGCCATGCTGCTAGTTGGCGGGGCTATCCAGGCAAGGAGCCTCGGAATGATGTAATATCCATGTAAACATTCTCACTACATGTTGCTGCTTCAAGTCTGTCCACCAAGAGACAGGGTTGATTTGTGTGCACTAGGAGAATACGGGCTTGCACAAGTACTTGCATCACTGCACAGCGCAGCACCGCCGTGTCTTTCTTCCTGTGATGATGTGCTGATTGTGCTGGCAAGCTGGTGTCGCCATTCAGCAGTGCCCCAAACCCCACGAGAAGTGCCATCTTGCGCGTTGAGAAGAGGCAGACTCGAAACAGTGGAGAAGGAACAGCTGTTTACCGCTTACAGCTCCCCACTAGATCTAACGTCACGAAGCGAAATCGTGGGGTCCAGCCCATCGCCGAACGCCCAGGATCTCCCCCTCCAACACATCGCTGCACCTCGGGATCGTACAGCTCTGCACATCCACCACACCAGCTTTTCGTCCTTTGTACCCAACCCCATCTTGCTCTGACCCTGCCACGAACCACTAAACAACCAGCTGCCAACATGCCACGGGACCTGTTCGCCGAGAAAAAGGACAAGGAGGCGCTCGACAAAATGCCCCAATTGACGAGAGAACCACTCGCGAGCTCACCAACTACTAAATCTGCACCCAAATCACGTTTCAAGACACCGTCATTGGTTGAGGAGAGGTTCCAGAAGATGGGCCTCAACCCTTTCGTTCAACTGCTCAGCCAGGACGATCTGGACAATTGCGACTGGCTGGAACATGCCGCGTTTGACCCAATCGAGGCGGCTACGAGAGAAAAGGTAAGCACAACATCTTGCCTTCCCATCACTTCCTCTCGTATTTCTTCTTAGTGCCTCGCTTTCGTGCGACGGTCAGGCATCGATCACTGCGTTTTATTTCGTGTCACAAGTCAGCTGGTTCAACAACTCTCAACTCTCCACGGGATGGCTCTACGCATATGAGAAATTTCTCTTGCATGTCAACCCACCTCCTATACTTGATTTATCGTCCTCGTTCATTCCACCAACATCTCTATTCGATGCATGTATTTCATACATTTCCCATCTCCAGCCCGGTGCACCCTCCCCACCCACTAACCTCACTTCTGTCTTGTACAACAAACACCTATCACCGCGTCTAACCCCCCATAACCCCTCTACACCAAGCTAAGTCCCACAGATCGACTACCGCCTCCATCTATGCGGCGAGCTTTGCTCTGGACTCTTCTCCTCGGCCTACCCAACCGAAACCGGACCCCTAGGCGCCATCATCAAGACACGAAACTTCCAGCCGGTAGACTCGAACCAAAGCGACCGAAAGCAGATCCTCCTAGCCCACATCATCGCCACAAAGTCCACCTCCGCCGTCGTCACAGACGCCTCAATGGACTACCCCAAGGACTGGCAAACAAACTACCAGCTCGCCCCGAGCACAGGCCACACCGAAGACGGTCAGACCATCTGTCTGCATTCGCTGTGTGTGCACCCGGACTTCCAGGGCAAGGGCCTCGCGCAGGTCTTGCTACGGAGCTATGTCCAGAGGATCAAGGACTCGGGCGTTGCGCGGAGGATTGCGCTGCTTAGTAGGGAGAGGCTGGTCGGGTTCTACGAGAAGGCGGGGTTTAGGAAACTTGGGCCCAGTGCGTGCCAGTATGGCGGGGGCAACTGGGTCGATATGGTGATTGACTTCCAGGGCGGCCTTGATCACGATCACGAGTTCTAGGCGTGTGGAGCACGTCAGGAGGAAAGTCATGAATGACATGAATTACGACATTGTATGGTACGATTCTTTCAGCTTTTCACAAAAGTCAGGCGATTACAACTGGATAACTTGAGCCACAAGATCAAAATCATGTTCAGCATGGGAAAAGTAGTCGTGGCTTAGCTTACTAAAAAATGATACTCTCAACTTTCCACTTTCGACAAAAGCCGTTTCCTACCGACTCTGTCTTCATTCAGAGCGACCAACACTTCCCACTACCTCACATTCCCTCTCTATGCCTTCAGTTCATGTCCAGCTTCTACTTTCTACACTCTAAATCTATTAGTACACATACCTTCCATACTTCGCAGTAGTTTTCTCAATGCCCGAAACATCGTACAGGTCTAGTTGCGACTAAGCCCATCATCTCTAACGGATAACTGTTCTACATCGAACACTTCAGGAGGTATGGGAACAAAACGTGTAGACCGGTATTGTGTGTGTTATTCAAGATGGTGTTGAAGATAATTATTAGGTCGTGTTGATGGGTGAGATTTGTTGTAGAACATTGTGGTGTAAGCTACGGTTTGGTTTGGTTTGGTTTCGGCGTGGTTTGGGCTTGGGCTTGGAATGCCTGGAGGATGTGTCGTCGAGTTGATGGTGGATGAAATTCTACGTTACGATCCAGACTAAAGGTACGCGTATGTTTGATATATTGATAGAGTGATCAGTTTATGCGTACTAGAGTCCTGCGAACACACGTTCTTGGCCATGGTCCATCACTCGGGTCGAAAAAATACCTCAGCCAATGACAACAATTCCTGAAGTGATTTCTAGCCGAACAAGAGCAGTTTTCCCGTTTCTCAAAAGGTCCTGTTCAATCATACGTACGGGACCACCTGCGGTATTTATCGGCGCCTCAAGCAGCGGCCTTATTATCGTCCCGCCCACCGGGTTCCAGGATCTCGTCATCCTCTCTAACTCTTACGCATCCAGCAAAACAAGTTAACAAACACCACGCTTACCAGCCTCCAATATTCCTCTCTGACAAGAAGCTGGGCGCCTCGGACCCGAAGCAGAAGGCAGATACCAAGCAGCGATAAGCTTCTTCTAAGCTCGCTTAAGCTTTGCGCCTACCTGCCTATTCCGGCATCGCCCATAGCATGCTCGCCCCACTCTTTGAGGTAAAAGACGAACATGACGTGAGTGACGGGACCCGCATGTTGCATGCAGATTGGAGCCCCGGCTTCAGGTACCTCTTATAAGCTGTCTGCAGTCCCCGTCGTTTTTCTGGGTACGCGAGCAAGAACTGCATAATGAAGGTCCTGACGTTGCTTTACACTTTCGCCGCCCTTGGGTCCGCGACTCCCGCGCCGTATCAATGGCAGGGTAAGAGGGCTGCTGCGCCCGCTTATGCGGCTCATACTATTGATCAGCCTGTATGTGTTTTTGTTCTCGTCCTTTCGTCGTGGCCCCGTCTGACTTTTTGTAGATTGATCATTTCCCGAAATCGGATCGCTATGTGCCGCATACGAAGGATACGTTCAAGCAGCGGTACTTCTTCGATTCGTCGTACTATAAGCCTGGAGGACCGGTGTTTTTGTACATTGGTGGAGAGACGAGCGGCGAAAGCCGATTCTCTAACCTGCAGACTGGAAGTGAGTTCATCATGTCTATCATGATTGCGAGGCGATGTACTGATTTGTGTAGTTATCCAGATTATGATGGAGAAGTTCAATGGCCTTGGTGTTATTCTCGAGAACAGGTACTATGGAGGGAGCTATCCCTACAACACCAGCACGACGGATGAGTTGAGGTTCTTGACCACCGAGCAAAGTAAGAAATCCATATATCTCGCTAGATATGTAATCTGACATGGAACAGCCATTGCCGACAACGCTTACTTCAGGAAGCATGCTACCTTCCCTGGTGTCAACAACACCCTAAATGGACCCGACGTCCCATGGATCATGTACGGCGGTTCTCTTGCCGGCGCACACACCGCCTTCACCATGAAGACATACAACGACATCTTCGCCGGCGGCATCGGTAGCAGTGCCACCACGCAAGCACTGCTTGAGTACCCCCAATGGTACGACCCCATCATGAAATACGGCCCCGCAGACTGCGTCTCCCGCATCGTCAACATCGTCGACAAAATCGACGCCCTAATCAAGTCCGGCAACGCGCAAGGCATCCAGCAACTCAAGGACATCTTCGGCCTCGGCGCACTACAAAGCCTAGGCGACTTCGCCATGACAATCGCCTTCCCCATCGGCGGCCCCATGAACTACCCCACAAACACCTGGCAGGAACTCAACTGGTCAGACCGCTACGGCTCCTCGGACTTCTGGCACTTCTGCTCCAACGTGACCAACCTCGCCCCCGCGGCGAACATCAGCAGCGTCGACACGGCGCTCTCCCAATACTCCAACGGCTCCGCCTGGACCGGTCTAGGCAGTTACGCCGACTACGTCAAGAAGACGCTGATCCCGACATGCACCAGCGGCCGCATCGACAGCACAGACAGCGGCTGCTTCGGCACGCAGAACCAGACCTTCTACGCCGACGTAACAAACAGCGCCGCGCGCTCCTACCTCTACTCGACCTGCTCCGAATCCGGCGCCTACCAAGTCGCGCCCAAAAAAGGCCCATCCCTCATCTCCCGCGTCCTACAAGCCCCCTACACCCAGCAATGGTGCACATGGGCCTTCCCCGCCGGCACATCAAACAGCATCCCCAAGAGCCCAGAGCTGCACTACTACAACAAGTACGGCGGGTGGAACACACAAGCGCCCAACCTCGCGCTTATCGACGGCAGCACGGATGTCTGGCTCGATTTGTGCTACCATTCTGACCTTGCGCCTAAGCCGAGGATTAGCAGTGATAAGTATCCCAGCTATTTGATTGCGGGTGCGGGACATCACTGGGATAGCTATGGCATTCTGAATGTTACGGCTGAGCCGGCGTATATTCGCGAGGCGCATCTTTGGGAGGAGAGGACTGTGAGTCGGTTCTTGACGTTTTGGGGGGAGAAGCATTGAGTTCGGATAAATGGATGGATGGATTGTGGGGGAGTGGTGTGTGGTGATGGATTTGTTGTTTTAGTGAGATGAATCTATACATGTCTTCACTATTGATGTTTGACCTCTGTGTGAGGGTGGATGGTACGGCTATGTCTTTGATTATCCACATCCAACATCCCCATACCCATGAGATACGCCTCCCACCATCCTAGAATATCGCAGCAATCCAGCATCCCAAATCAAGCGAGTTACTCGGGTTGCTCTCCGAGACTAAGATCGGCATGCAAAGACTAGGTCGGTGGGATGGGGTAGCACGCTTCCAAACTCTTTGCTGAAGTGCACTTTGAGAATACGAGAAGTTTGGAGTTTGTGTTCGGGACTGCGCGGAGAGAAGCATTGTATAATGACAGGCGATATGTAGTGTTGAACTGCTGAGGTGTCTGAGGTGAGGTGAGGAGTCGTGAGGAGGATGCTAGGCAGGAAGTCCACATACTTGGGCGTATTGTTTCAGCGCGGTAGTCACCTGGGTGTATTTTCGAAGCAGTTTTTGTGTTTGCGTTTATGTTGGAGACAGTGATGAGGTTTGGAGGTGAGGAGTGCGTGTGAGACGATTTGGCATCGTATCTGTAAGATGTTATGATATGCCAGTCAAAAAGTAACGGTTTTGGGAGTTAGTAGAATATCGAAATCCGAGCAGTGCGAGGCCGGGCGTTATTTTGGCATGATATACTCCTTCTTTCTTGGTTGGGCAAGCCTCGTCGCGTCAAAGATTCATGAAGACAAACCAAGTATTGCATGCAGAACAAAGTCAGGCACATCACTAACCATGAGCATGAAAACAGTATGTGAGAAAGAATAGTAATTTCCAGTCTATATGCCATCACGTACTACAGTATCATCGCCAACCGACCTATCCCAGCACCCACCAAAGTACAGGCTAGTAACTCAACTGAGAGCAGTGACGTAGCCGCAGGCAAATATGAAAACAGATCCAACTCCAACGTGATATGTAGATGAACCCATTTTTTCCTTCGTGTCGTCAAGTTCTTTGATGTTCATACACATTAACAGAAACCAATAGGAAATCTTTTTTTCAATGAAATACGAGGCGTCTCGAATGCATGCAGCGGGAGGCAAAATAAGGCACCAAGCCAACGATACCGCTATGAGTACTGAGAGCGTCTGCAGAAAGGGGTATTATTGAACGAACCAAGCGGTAAAGACAACATTAAAACAAACCGAATGGGAATCGAGGAATGAAATCGAGCGGAACGTCGGTGCTCACACAAAAACAATTTGGAGCGAGATCGAAGAGTCTACAGATGCCCTAAAGGTAGAAGAGCAAAGAAAGAAAACTGTCCTTCTAAAACGCCGAAGCGTGAAGGACAGAGGGAGCATTAGTAGCATTACCCCCCGTCGACATATAGCCATATCGAGTCTATGCTGTCGACGAACCTATAATCGGCAACTCAACAGTCACCTGAGCCGGTGGATGTTGGTTTCGCTCGTGTCGTGCGAGGTTATCGCGTCGCGGAAAGCTCTTACCACAGTTGCGGAAACTGCATAAGTGCTTGGCTGAGGTCACGGATTTCTTGTTATGTGTGACATGATGCCGTATAAGGTCCTTTGGGTACAAGAAGCCCTCATTACAGATGGAACACTTGTGACGCCGCTCGGAGCTAGGCAAGTGTTGTTTCTCATGACGGCTGGTCAAAGTTAGGTCGTGACAAATACAGTGGCACCGAGGAGAGCTTACTGCAACTTATAAGCAAGGTCGAATGCCTTTCCGCATCCCCCAAACGTGCAAGGGTATCCACCTGGTCGAAGTGCCTGCCGTGTAGTCGGTGGTCGGCGTGACACCGCTGGTGGTGTTGGCTGTTGACGGTCGCCAGGCGTGTATGTGTCTTCAACATGGGCTTGTATGGTGCTCGATTGTACCGTCGTCGCGTTCTCATTCATACGTTGAACACCCTCGTCGATGGATAGCTGCTCGGGAGTGCGATCGGTGACGTATGCAGGGACGGGGGTGTGTGGTTCCTCAGCGTAGGGGTATACAGTGCGTGCCTGTGATGCCGTGGCATTCTCGTTTGAGTATTGTATACGCCGGTCGGTAGGTAGTTGCTCATGACTGCGACCAGAGACGAATGCGGCGACAGGCGCAAGGTCAAACGCGATCGGGTCGTAGCTCGTATGCGGCTCGTTATATTCAAGCTGACGGTAGACCATGGCAGGATCAATGTAAGGTGGTCGTGTCTAAGGATGTGAGCATTGCTTCTCCACAGCTGAGCAGGGCTTCTTACCATAGCACACGAGCACTGCCAGACTGGAGCAGCGCAGTAATCACAGAAGAGGTGAAACATGCCGTCTGAATCTTGTAGGAACTGTTCCTCTAACGAAGCAACAGGTAATGTGTAGTCCATGATTGGAGTCGTTGTTGCTGCTGCTGATCCAAGCAGGGAAGCTAGCAACAGGAGCAGTACAAGCTTGTGCATGTCCTGGCGCATACAAGATCGGTGCCTAAGGAGAAGGTGAGTGAGGATGAGGGTGGTAGAAGCTAGCGGAGAGTGTGTAGTGTAAAAGCGCAGCTAAGGGGAAGATATGAATGTGGAAGAATGGTTGGGAAGTGCTGCGAAGTGTGGTGTGGGAAAACTTGGGAAGGGCGGAAGGTCGCAGCATTGCGACAACGTGGGGAAGGAGACCAACGCGGAGGCCGCCAGCCTGAGTTTTGAGGGACTGCAGCCACTGTGGCTATGCCTTCATGACGCAGGTCTCGTGGGGTCCATCGATTTCTGCGGCTCTGCATCAGCAATTTTGTTAGTTTTCTGGGTTAGTGGTGATAAAGGTGCACTTCTGGGTTGATGAAGTGTGCAATCGTGGATGTGTGTCGCAGTGGCAGATGGCGGCAGCGATCCATACATTTCGAGGGATGATCTACCGGGCCGGATGAGGAATAACCCGTGACTTGAAAACTGTCACGTCGGTGGATGATTGTCCTGTATTCTCAATCTTAGTGACTACACTTAAAGAGTGCTGAATTACCTGCGTTGCGATCGTGCATATGGACGTCCTTGTCGTCGCCGTCACTGTCACGTGAATCCGTGTTATAGCGCGAGTACACCGATGGCGGAGAAGGACATCCTAATAACAACCATCATCATCTTGTCATTCGCGGTCACATCGACTGCGTGGTATCAAGCTCGAGCTCTGAGCAGCCATCTTTCCCGTTGCTAGGTTCCGATTTTCCAGTTAGACAAGCGTTATGCAGATACCTTCGAGATTGAGGAAGGAGAAAGGCTGAACAAACAGAAGGGACAAAGATGGAGCAAGCAGCTACCCTCGGGGCTGAGATACTGGCCTTCTTATACGTTTTCATACCCTCTTCAGCCCGCTCATAGCACGACGTCGTGTTCAGTCATCGTTACAACAAGGCAACAGTCTCAGCCCGGTCTATCTCTACTCGACGTATCGGTGAGACAGGCACCATCCAGCCCTTGCACTTTGGAAACACTGACATTCCTGCAGTGAATACACTTCCTTGTCAAAATACTTAGTCAGCCGAGCGTTATAATCGACCTACGGGATGTCGCGGCTTTTGAAAGAGCCGGAACTACGTTTCCATAAAGGAGATCTCAACGACCTCGGAATCGATGCTACCAGCAACCTCACAAGCGAACACCGAGCCGGTATGTACCATAGCTATTTGGAGAAGCCCGATCGTTGGCAAGTTTAGCTCGGAGTTCCTGGCCAATTGTCTCATAGTGATGAACTCAGGCGTGCACACGGCTTACACCCACAGTACTCATGTTTCTCCGCTATGTCCTAGATACTCTCCCACTCAGCGACGCCAAAGTTGCTGCCAGCTGCTTCACTCCAAGATCTCCATGTCCCACCACTAGTGCTACTCCAAAATCCGCCTTCGACCAGCCATCCAAATGGCTTGAAGCAGAAAATCGCTTGATAAAATTGGCCGGCCCTTTCAGAAGTGGCACACGCACAGCAACGGCGCCGAACAGACAGCAACGGATGATATGCAAGGTCGTCGGGATCATCACATTTATTGATCGTACAGTCTTTCTCGATGTCGTTGTTAACCCGATGTTCGAACCCGATGAATCAGGCACCCCCTTCCCTGACTTACGTTTCGCTCTAGAGCTTGGCAGAGTACCTTCTTGGGGCATCAGCCAGTTCGCTTATTGGATCAAGTCGTTTTGTATCTTCAATCCTAGGGATGGGCCGGACAGATATACTGGTATCTGGACCAGGTGGATGCCAGAGGGGATTAGCGGACAGCAATGAGATCTTCAGGGGAATCAGGCCCTTGGACGCACATAGACATGTTGCGAGGTCACCCTTGACAGTGTTGGTGTCAATTCTGGAGCGGTGTCACGTAGGGATCAAAGGGTGGGAAATATACATTCAGGTCAAGCTATATCCATGCCGTACAGTACCAGAGATACGCACCACAGCGTGATTCGTGATGAAATGCGTCCATATATGTGCTTTGAACATCCGAGATGCAAAAGCAAACGGAGATCTGATCCATCGCGCGAGTGAGCCACATGGCATGTGACGTCGCGTGCCGACGCGTTCGCGTTTTTAGCGATCCACAGATCGATCGTCCCGCGCGATCGGAATTTGACAGGGGCATATGCGTCATCGATCCAGCCATCACCTTGTAAACACTTTGGTACAAAACACCACAACAACATCTGCTCATGAAGCGATAACAAAAACCTCAGGCACAATGCCCCCCGTTCTCGCGCGCAAACGGCTACATTCTGAATCACCCACATCAGAACCGCCACCAAAACGCGCCCGCGCCCGCAACCCACCCGCTCGCCGTGGCAAAGAATCCGTTTTCGAGACATTGGACGCGCCTCCAAAAGTCAAGCGTACACTTTCGCAAACAAAGGCTTTTCTGCGACAGCAAGATGACGATAGCGAGCTCTCAGAGTCGGAAAGCAGTGAGGATGAATTTGAGGATGTGCCGTTGAAGGGTGCAGACAAGGGCAAGAGCAAAGGGAAGGCGCAAGAAGACGAAGACGACGAGAGTGAAGACGATGAGTGGGAGGATGCGTTGGGAACTCGCCATCATACAAAACTCGCGATGCCAGTCATCTCTGGCGACATCTCGCTTACGATCTCCGCCGCGCCTCAGACCGCGTTTGATTCGAGAGCCAACGGGAAGACGGGGCCTTCGAAGAGAGAGCGCCAGATACGGAATGCTACACATTGTATGCATATGCAGTTTTTGATGTTCCACAATCTGATACGGAATGGGTGGATACAGGATAAGGAAGTCCAGAAGATTCTGGTCGAGAGTCTATCGTTAGGTTGCTGGCGCGAGCTTGAACAGTACTGGCGGGATGCAGGTATCTCGGATGGACTTAGTCATGTTGTTGAGGTAGATAAGAAGGTGCTGAAAGCATTGGAAAAAGAGAAGAAAGACAGGAAAGGGACCTGGAAGAACAGCGGCAAGAACGGCGTCAAAGTCTACGACAGCCCCCAGGCCAAGCCCGTTCCGAACCGTGGAGAGAAGAGCAGTACACTGAAGGGTAAAAGCAAGGATGCACTCAAGATTGAGAGAGACCAGCGTGATTGGGGCGCAGCAACTGAACGAGTTGAGCCCAGCGCACCCAACATGTCCCACGGCGACCCACTACTACGCCTGTTGAAGTATCTATCGGCATTCTGGAAGGCGAAGTTCAAGATCACCGCACCTAGTTTGCGTAAGCGTGGATATCTGGCTCCTGCGGCCCTGGGAGCGGAAGTCAGAGCATGGGGAGAAGACCCTTCACATCCAGATACATTCGGCGAACGAGTTGAGAATCTCAACGCATTCCGCGATATGGCACGCAAGTGTCAAGGTAGTAGGGATATTGGTCAACAGCTCTTCACGGCCCTCATTCGCGGGTTAGGTATTGAGGCTCGAATGGTTGCCAGTCTGCAACCCGTGGGCTTTGGCTTCAGCCAAAGCGAAGAAGGCAAGCCAAAGAACCTTGAGAAGTTGAAGGATTTGGTGACAGCTACCTCTGCCAACGCCTCGGCAGCTTCTACTCCAGCAAACGGAAAAGCGAAGCAGCGCCTCGCGCCGCGAAAGAGGAGTGACTCAGTGGATTCTACGGCTTCTAAGAGCAGTGATCTCAGCAGTGTAATATCCATTTCGTCGGGCTCAGAGGGGGAGCGACCTGCGAAGAAGTCTCCAAAGACGCGCAACTACAGTGAAGAACTTCCTTATCCAACATATTGGACGGAAGCTATATCGCATCTCACTCACACTCCTGTCTCTGCCTCTCCACTCGCCCGCACAATCATTGCGAGTGCTGCCTCGCCCGACAAACTCGGTGAATTCTATCCGCGCGGTGTAGCAGCCGACAAAGCCAAGCAAGTCTTCGCCTACCTTATCGCTTTCTCTTCAGATGGCACAGCAAAGGACGTGACAACGCGCTATCTACCGAAACATCAATGGCCTGGTAGAACCAAAGGACTTCGCATGCCCGTAGAGAAGATACCCATTCACAACAAGCGAGGGAAAGTCAAGCGATGGGAGGAATGGGATTGGCTCAAGTCACTCATGCAACCTTATGCGCGACCCCACAAGAAGCGACAGCCCTGGGACGAGGTCGAAGACGAAGGTGACCTTGTTCCGGCAAAGCCAGAGAAGAAGAAGACCATGGACGATGAAGGCGGAAAGGAGACTCTTCAGGGCTACAAGAACTCCACTGAGTACGTTCTAGAACGCCATTTGCGGCGTGAAGAAGCGCTCATACCCGGTGCGAAGATCATCCGGCATTTCGTCACAGGCAAAGGCGACAATGAGAAATCAGAGCCAGTGTACCGCCGGAAGGATATCGTAAACTGCAAGACTGTCGAGTCGTGGCACAAGGAAGGCAGAGAGGTCAAAGAAACCGAGCAACCGCTCAAATTCGTACCTATGCGCGCCGTCACTGTCACGCGAAAACGCGAGATCGAAGAGCGTGAGCGTGTAGAAGGTGGAAAGATACAACAAGGGTTGTACTCTATTGCGCAGACCGATTGGATCATACCGGATCCAATCGTTGATGGTCATATCCCTCGCAATGCGTTTGGAAACATTGACGTCTATGTGTCTACTATGATACCAAAGGGTGCTGTTCATGTCCCTCTGAAGGGCACGGCACGTATTTGCAGGAAGCTGAACATCGACCACGCGGAAGCATGTACAGGTTTTGAGTTCGGCAAGCAACGCGCTGTTCCCGTTCTTACTGGCGTTGTCGTTGCGGAAGAGCATGAAGATCTTCTTATCGATGCCTGGGAAGTTGAAGAGGCCGAGAAAGCGAGAAAAGAAGCCGAAAAGAGGGAGAAGCTTGTTCTGGGCTTGTGGAAGAAGTTCTTCACTGGTTTGCGTATCGTCGAGCGCATGAAAGCAGAGTATGGTGACGATGTGGAGCTTCCTAAGCCGAAAGTTGAGGCAGCCCCGACTGGCAAGTCAGAGGGGACAAAGTCGGAGTGGGATGTATTTCAGGATCACACTGACTTTGCTGGCGGGTTTCTACGTGACGATGACGGAGCCGCAGATGGTGGATTCGTCAAAGACGAACACAGTCAACCAGATATGGCTGGTGGCTTTTTCGCAGCCAGCCAGGAAGAGCCCGTCCACGGCGATCTCACAATCGACCACGGCGAGCAGGCAGAGCAAGCACGTACATCCATCGTAGACAACGCCTTCCGAACCCCCATATCACTTACATCCGCACTTCAGCAACCCGCCAACCAAGACGACGACGAGCAGGACGAAGACATAGACATGCACCTCGACTCCGACCCCGACATCTCAGAGGAAGAAACACCCAAACCCGCCCCTCGACGCAAACCCCCAACATCGCAGTCCACACGCGGCCGCGCCAAACCAGCGGCCACTACACGCAAACGCAAATCTATCGTTGCGGACTCCTCAGACGAAGATATGCTCTCAGATGCTCCTGTGAGTCCGCCGCTGTCAACGCGGGCTGCGCCAAAGCGCAAAGCTGCGCGCAAGAGCGATGCGCAGGTCAAGAGCCACTTCTTCGCTCATGATAGCGATGGGGAGACGGATTTGACGGATATGACGGATAGGAATTCACCAAAGAAGGGCGCTGGGGCGAGAGGGAGGGGGAAAGTGGGTAGGGGGCGGGGACGGGGTAGGGGGAAGGGGAAGAGTTGAGTCAAAGGAGATTCTGGATACTAATGGCTAATATCAATGGTTGGATGGCTGAGATTGGAGCAGTGGGAGACGACATCTTTTGACTGGATTGGGGCGCACTTCTGAATGCACTGCACTGCGCCTGCCTGTATGCTGTCACCGCTAACCGGAAGAAGCTAGATTACAACACATCCCCTCATTTCAGCCTGCTCACAAGAAACACCTCCTTGACATCTCACTCATCTCTGTTATTGAGGATCTTTCTCACTCCTTGTTTCGACTCTGTATCTCGTCATTGGTTCACTTGGATGGCTTCATCTTCGTTTCGGTATCCACGTCGATCAAACGGACCATGTAGTCCTCCGGATCAGTCCAGCCTTGCGTCTCCTCTGTGCACACCTATGTCACCATGGACCAACCCTTATCTGCCAAATCTGTCGCGTACGGCTACGCCCGATACCACAACATCGGATCCGAAAGATCTTAGCTTTCCATTTAGAATTCACAACAAATTCGAGATTAATGACAAGCATGATGAAGATCTCGTATTACTTCCAAGACGTCGTGAGGATGCGGAGTCGATTCAAAGACCAACCCAAATGAGAACCTCTGTCGCGTTGCAAGGTGACGCATTTAAGTTCTGGTCCAAGTTCAAAGACCTATCAACAACAGAGGATTCTGATACGCAGTCCGATCCCTCAAATCCATACGAGCTTCTTGAGCAAACTCATGGGATCTCCGAGAAGAATGTTCCGCTTTCAGAAACCTATGACGGAGACTTCATGTCGACACGGTCGGTATTTTCTATGACCACTTTTTACACAGCACTAGCAGGCCTTGACAGGGACAACCTAACCACAAACCATCTAGGACTACGACCGTAAGTTTTATATAGGCTTTGATAAAGAGACAATGATCTGACCTTAGAGCAACATCAGTGACAATGCCTATGCGCAACTTCTTGAGAAGAAGAACTTGTGGCCAGTGGACCCTCAGATAGAGCAAGATTGGTCAGGACGAGGGCAACATGCGGAATTTCAGAAAGATGAGCGAAAGTCGATCACCGACTTGCTTGAGGTTCACGATACCTTGGGGAGCACACGCATTGCAGTCGTTCAAAGTGTCAAATGCCGGCGGATCCTCCTTGCGCGCAAAACTATCCAATGCGGCAGACATTTCACCAAGGAGCAGGCTATCGGAGAGGTTGCTCATCTGACCCGGCTCGATCATGCACACATAGTGCGTGTCGTCGGAACATATGTTGTAGGCAGGGAACTGTCTATCCTTATGTACCCTGTTGCGGAACAAAACCTCGAAACGTTTCTGGACGCCATATATGACGACGATGTATCCTACGAATACGCTGAGATGAAAACCTCATGTCGACGGTTCTTTGGCTGTCTTAGTAGCGCAATACACTACATTCACAGCAACGGGGTAAAACATATGGATATCAAGCCCACCAATATACTCGTCCGCAAGACGTACCCATGTCACAAAGTCTACATCGCAGATTTTGGAATAGCACGAGCGTACCATAGCCCTAGCGACGCAGAGACAGACAGTCCGACATCTTTCACAAGGAAGTACGCTTCGCCTGAAGTCATTAGCTATCAGGAGCTCGGCCTGTCCCGAGGGTTCCCGGCCGACATATTTTCATTAGGCTGTGTATTCGTTGAACTTGTGGCGGCGTACGATTGGCGTGATGACGGACAAAAACGGCTTCAGGAGTTGTTGAAGAAGAACCAAAAAGACGGGACCATCTCTTACTCGGCCAACCTCGATGCTGTGTCCCAGTATTTGCAAAGCTGTTACGACCAGTACTTAACAGGCTTCCTCGTTTCGAATGTGGCCTTCCTCACAATATGTGACATGATTAGCGAAGATCCCAAACATCGCCCAACATCTGAGAAATTGGTGGGTATCTTCCGACAACAAGACTGCTGTGAATTAGGTCGCGAACCACTCATGGCCATGTCTATTGACTGGTCAACACGGTCTCCATTAGTGGGTTGAGTCGGGTAACCCAGCGGTTACGAACTATGTGAAGTAGATGACTGGGAGAATGGTGCTGTTTGCTCCAGGATCAGATGAGAGGGGAAATGCGTTGCGAGTACCCTTCCATGCGGCATGTATGGTGATGGTGAGATCGCCTAAGCTTGTGATCATTCATCAGGATTAAGGAAGGACCCAATGCGTTGTGTCGAGCCCGGGAGGGTATGTAGTGAGCACTTGAGACTTGCTTCACAGATTAGGTGTGCAAGGTGGAGAAACGCGAAGCTAGAGGAACCGGTTGATCGTTCTCTAGTTCGAAGACCGAGATGTGTGGTTGCTCTGCGACATTCTCCATGTATGTCGGGACATGTCATATCGGAAGGCGGGCAAGGATGAGTCTCGATTATGACAAAGGGAGAATTTACATGACTTAGATTGAGAACAACGAGTATATTTTGAAGAGTAGATATTTTCATGTATATATATTGAACGGAGTAGATAGTTTGCTTGAATGAAATCCTTTTTGTTAGTTCCATCTCGTTTATTTTTATTTCCAATTTGCTGACCCTGGACTTTTACGTCGTCGAACCGAAACTCATAGCTCCTTCAGCTTGTTCACCTGGCTCTCCTCTTTCCTCAACTCCTTCTGCCCTGTGACCGGTCGTCCCTCGACGGCCTTCTCACCACCAAAAGTCCTGAATGCGTTGTAGAAGATCCATTCCGTCGCATGCTCGACGGGCTCATCGAAGAGGTATGGCAAGAATGGAACGGCCGCGAGACCAAGCTATTTATTGTCAGTTGTGTCTTCAATCACCAAAAAAATACAATGACATACCCCGATGGGACCCCACGTCCTGATCAACTTGTTCCTAACATCTTTCAACGCACGTCCAGAGTACCTCACAATACTATGTATCGTAAACGCAGGCAGACCCATAGACGCAACAGCCTGGAACACAGCTCGCTGAGCCATAACTGATCTATAGTCCTCAATCGCCGGTATACGCCCCGGGATAATCTCCCCACCCGTGAGGATACTTCCCTCGCCGCCAGCCTTGACGCCCTCGGTGCTCGTGACTTTCTTGCCCAGCTCTTGCACCTTGCCTATCACGCCTGTAGGCCGCCCAGTGGCTACCATATCCGCCTGCTCCTTCTTCTCTTCAGTCGGATCGGGGTGCAGAGTCTTTTGGTTTCGGCAGTACGCTTTGTAGCCTTCGTGTGCTACATCACCTGTAAGGTACAACCAGGACACACCGTACGCGCCTTTGATCAGGTATGGATGTGCGATGGGGCGGAACGATTCGCCAATATCGGAAGTGTATGCGACATAGCGGTGGGCAGACAGCATGATGGTTCGTATGCGGGTTGCGTAGGCGGCATAACGGATTGAGGTGTCTGTTGTGTCTTCGGCGCTGTATACTTTTAGCTGTATACTTTTCAAGCATTGTAGAGATATGGCAGCACACACGTTCCATCATACAGATCATCAAACATCGTCTCATTGTCGAGTGTTTTCTGTATCTCCTGCGGCAGCTTCTTCCTCGGCGGGAGTGTTGCGAGGTCGGGTCGCGTGCCATCGCGCTCGTGGGGAACGCTATCGATCTCCTGGATGCGCTTGTCGTCTTTTGCCATGTTGGGAAATATGTCTTTTTCTTTCTACGAACTTGGGACGGGGAACTGAATGAGCCGGACAAAGGAAAAAGTCGGGGATTTTGACGGAAGTTGGTGCCTCGGGTCAGACGTCATTGCCATTGTCGGAGTTCGTTCCGCATCCTTGCGAAGTGTGGGGGCTCAACCAGGCACAGCATCACGAGGATCTTTGAGCTAGGCCTTTGTGTACTTGCTTGTGATTGGTTTTCATTGTTCATCCTGCGGGGATGGGCGCAGTGGGATAAGAAAGAAGACATTTAAAGACGCATATCGGGGGTCTATGAATGATGAAGGCATTCCAGATCTAGAAGGCCTATCGATCTGCAAGACGACAAATCCTCGTTCGATCTTGCAATAATGGTGTTCAGATGTGAGACCTGTGGAAACGACAATTGAGAGACATGCTGCATGATAGATTCCGAAACGTCCGACAATTAAGTACACCATTCCCTTATGCAAACCCTCAGGCCTCAGAAGGCACTCCCGTCCAGCATGATTACCCACCCTAACGCCAACAACCTAAATCATCACTGCTGCTCCGCCAGTCTCTCCACAAGGCCCCTAATCTTGGGCCACAGCTCCGGAATCCTGAATGGCTTCGAAATCGCATCATCCATCCCTCCCGCAATAGCCTGTTCCACCTGCTCAGGCCGCGCATTCGCACTGACAGCTAAGATGGGGAGTCTGGGAACTTTTCGCGTACCGTCCGTGGTCGAACTGTGCATCGGACGCGGAGGAGCCAGGAGGCCGAGCTGCTCGTACTCGCGGATTAGGCGAGTGCAGGTCAAGCCGTCCATGATAGGCATTTCGATATCCATGAGTATGATGTCCAGAGGGTGTTTTGTCGCACTGTAGGGAGACGGATCTTCCTGTGCTTCAGTTGAGATAGTGTCTGCGTCTTCTTGTTGCGAATTGTTCTCTTGCCAGTAGACGCTCTCTTTTAACCAGTCCACTGCCTCCTGACCATTGCCGGCGACACTGACGTCCCAGCCAAATCTTAGCAACTGCTTGCGAAGAACCTTCTGATTGACGAGATTGTCTTCCACGATGAGGACATTGAGCTTGACGGCCCGCATCGCGTCGTCGGTAGAAACTATACGTGAAAGTTCTGGGCGAGCTCGCGTTTCCAGACCGGCTGGTGGGTCTACAATGCGCGTGCCGATGAAGAAGGCGAAATTCGAGCCGACGTTGCTTTCGGAATGAACACCGATCGCGCCGCCTTGCAGCGCCGCAAGAGATTTGGAAATGAAGAGACCGAGGCCTGAACCGCCGTACTTGACATGTGTGCGAGGCGTGGCCTGAGAAAACCTGGAGAAGAGCTTCGTTTGTTCGTCAAGTGTCATGCCACAGCCAGTGTCAGTGACTTGAATCCAAAGGTATGCTTTCCTTCCTGTTCCCCACTCTGGCCCGTCGAGGATGTCAGTTTCAGGCGTGTCGTGGTTAGTGAAGCTGATATTTTGCCAACACTTGGGCGGACGGGTCCAGGAGCCGCCGATGGTCACTGTGATTTTGCGTGTCGGTCGGTCTTTAGTGAATTTGATAGCGTTTGTGCTTTGGGAGTTAGTCCGTCGTGCATATAATATGCTGAGTATGCAACTTACAGAAGATTGAAAAATATTTGTAGCAGACGCGAAGGATCCAGCATCGCCGTCCTAAACTCTCGTAGAGTTTCGTCTTCCTTGAATTCGAGCTTAATCTTCGCATGGCCGCACTCAGCATCAAATAATTTCATCGCATCTGAGACCACAGCCACGGGATGTACGCGCGTAGGTGAGATTACTGTTAACTCAGAGTCGAGCTTCGACAAAGTGAGTACGTCGTCGATGACGCGCTTTTGGTGAATTGAGCATTGAACAATGGTCTGCAAAGATTCCGTAAGATCTTCTCGTATCCCAGATGTGTCGTTGTCGAAAAGTGTTGTTGATTTGAGAGTATTGATTACTGAATCTGCGCATTGCACAACAGCTGATAACGGATTACGAAGCTCATGGGATGTCATGTCAATGAAGCTTATTGCAGTTAGCGACATGCATCCTCCCGTGCACGGGGACGTACTTTTCTTGTTGTCGCTTGGCTTCTAGAGCTTCCTGAATTCTCTGCTGCTGGAAGCTTTCCGCCCATTTGAATTGTGAGATGTCTAGTGTAATATCAGCGCATGTCACCCGTACAATACACGGATCTAATACCAAACAGTGTACCCATGATGCCTGATGGTGATGTTAGCAAGCGCTTGGTAGGTTGGGATATCTGGGGTTTCTACTTATGACATTCCCACTTTCGTCCAGCTCTTGGTGACTCGAACTCTCCACCCAGATATTGGAGCGTGCACCGTCTTGGTTTATCCATGTCGTCCTGAGCCGGAATTGCATTGAATCAGACTTCTTGCCCTCAACGATAGCGGCCCAGTACGCGTTCACGGCTTGTACGTCCTCTTCAGCGATAACTTTAAGCCAGTCGGCCTGTCCAGGTTCCCCTCGCGATAAGCCTGTGAGCTCGAGAAATTGATCGTTGCAGAACGTCATGCCTTGTATCGCCGTTAGGGACGTGAATGTGTTGCTATCCTGAGCACGTACCAGTCTTCGGGACAAATATGTAAATTGCCGTGGGTGAAAGCTGAGCGAATCTCTCGAACTTGAGTTCTGACAACCTGACTTGTTCGAGGGCCTCAACGCGCGCCTGGATTACTTCTTGCGACTTCTTCTGCGCGTTGATATCGATGGTATTACCAGCAATACTAACCACATTACCCTGGTCGTCGAGGACGGGCACACAAGAGGAAAGAACCCATTGTGCGGATGTGACTGTATCAGCCGAGGAGCTCCATCTCATTTCAAAGGTCACAGGATTGCCTGACACTAATTCATTCCACATAGTTAAGACGAGAGTTTGATCCTCCGGGTATACGAGTTGCATGAAAGAGAATTCAACGTGCGCAGGAAGATCCCGGGGATGGGATCTGAAAGCCATTAGCATTGTCTTTGGAGCAAGTCATTCATACGTACGAGAGCCGATACCACGCTTCATTGGCGTGAATTAACTTTCCTTCAGGACTGTACTCGAACACTCCCACATCGCTCATCTCCATCATAGTCTGTATGCTCTCCCACCGCGCTGTAAAGTTCTCGGGTGGTATAAACATATTTCCAAGCTCGTTGGTTCTGCTATGCTGGATCTTTTTCATCACGTCATCTTTCGAGCGCCGGTAGACAGAACTCTGCTCTCCCGCTCTTAATCCTGCGTCTATGCTTGCTGATGTTTCGGGACGGTTTCCGTTGCCTTGGTGCTGCTCTTTCGATACATCCTTGACCACTTTTATGATTTTCCAAGTGCCACTGTGTCCAGTTGTTTTTGCAGACCAGATCCTTTCTGCAAACTCAAATTCTTGTTTGTAGTTGCCCAACGCGTATGTCCAGGATCGGAAAAGGAGTGTTGGATCATCCTGCGCCAACACCACATCTCGAAGACCACTTTTCCGGAACGCCTCGTTGCAAAACAGAAAGTCAAACTCCAGTACTCCAACTCCACTAGATCCAGACTTGATGACAAAAGTTGGTGCAGGGTCTGCTTCCAAAGTTTCCAGGTCCAGCAAAGTTGGACGAGTATCCCCCTCATTTGGTGGCATTCCGGTTACTCCTAAGTCCGCGGAACGACCCTCACAGATCAGGCCATCCAGTTTCGTTGGGAAATCTTACGCAGTGATGTAAGAGGGGATCGACGTGGAGTCGAATAGGGAATGCGTGAGATGTTTGTGACTCGTGGAGTTGCTGAACAATGGTAGTTACTCCCCAAGGTAAATAGCCTACTTCATATTTTCGCCACCAAGCACTAGCGAGCGCGCTTCCCGATGTGGATTGTGAGAAATTTCGCAATGGACTCGTGTTTTAGTAGGAACATTCCATCGAGCAACCAGCATGGACGTTGATACTGGACATTCGGGATCGAGCCAGACCGGTCTAGATCGCGACCTATCGGTACCTGCGGAGTTCTGGCCGATCGCCACCGAGCTTTCAAGGTTGGGCGGATATTTGATATAATTCCCATGCTGGAATGGTGCCAGTATGTAGGCCAGCAAAACAGCGTCAGCAGATGGGCCATCGGAGATCTGATAGCTTAGTAAGCGCGGGCATCATAGCAATCACTAAAAACATACATCAGCAAGCTCAATTATACGCCCGAATCCAAGTTCGACTGTGAGCCTAAATCTAGCTTAATTGCTAGTTGAAGCTACGAGTTTATATGTAAACTTAACTCTCAAGCTCGATTGTAAGGTAGAATCGCAAACAGGAAAAGAAGCAGGAGCAGAAGTGATAAATGAGGGAAGATGGTTCCGGAACAACCATCCGCCGTAGATAAGAAAACACCGATACGCAGCAGGCACAAACAGGAAACAACAACTTTGCAGGGCAACCACGAGGTGAGTTTTCAATACTATCCCACAAGAAGGTGACTATTTTATTAATATATGGCGTTTATGGTAAATTCTAACACCGAATATAGCATATTCGGTCGCCGGAATATAAAGAAATAATAATCTGTTTATGCGATGTGGAGCCTTGGGCGTGTTTCACGTCATGTGATGACGCGTAAAGATGTCAATCGAGTCGCGTTATGTGTACTCCACCCTTTCACTCGACGTCCATATCCAGCAACACACAGTATTCGGTCAGCACGCACAAATCGAAAGTCCTGCGACCCACCGACTACCTACACGATGAGTAATGATGAGTTCGACATGTCGTCTGAGGATGAGGCTGCGCTCGTAGCCGCATCTGCAAGAGTCACGAATGCAAAGCGCGACCGCAGTCACGAGGTGGCATTACGTCCTGGCAAACGATCAAAAATTACAAACAAAACAAATACAGCGCCCTCACATAACACTGTACTAGCGAACAAAATTCTCAAAGAACATTTCAACCTCGATGGCTTCCGGCTCGAGCAGGAGGCTGCAATCTCACGTCTGCTTGACGGCAATAGTGCAGTCATTGTGTTCCCCACTGGTGGAGGGAAAAGTCTGTGCTACCAAGTAAGTCGCTTCTTTTTGTCAAACGCTGTGTCTACTGATCAGTTCAGGTTCCCGCCGTTGCTTTCAAATATCAAGATCAGGAAGACGGGTCCAGAGCATCAGGATACCATGGAATTACCCTTGTGATATCGCCACTGATCGCCCTGATGAAAGACCAAGTCGATGCTCTCTTGCGCAACAATATCAAGGCTGCAGTACTCAACTCTTCCGTCTCGCGCGATCAATACCTGGCCGTGCACGATGATCTTAGAAACGGACGTCTGGACCTGCTCTACTGCGCCCCCGAGAGGCTGAATAATGAAGGTTTCATCGCTACACTGAAAGCAATTCCCGGCGGCATTCGACTCTTGGCTGTTGACGAAGCCCACTGCATCTCCGAGTGGGGTCACTCGTTTCGCCCAGATTACCTCAAGATCGCTAGATTTGCCGAAGAAGCTGAAGTCGAAAGAGTCGTCTGCCTGACAGCTACTGCAACGCCGAAAGTCTCTGAGGATATTCTGACCGCGTTTTCGATTCCGAAGGAAGGCCTGCTTCGAACTACCATGTATCGACCCAACCTGCGTCTGCTTGCGGAGGCGAATCCCAAGGGTACCGACTACGAAGCGAAACTCGTCGTACACCTGAAGGCTAATCCCGGTCCTACGATCGTCTACATCACGCAACAGAAAGCTGCGATGGAGCTGGCTGCCACCTTAAAGAGCAAAGGCTTTCCAGCAAAACCGTATCACGCCGGCATGACTCCAGAACTGCGTACACAAACTCAAGACGAGTTTCTAGGGAGTGAAAACATGATTGTAGTCGCTACCATTGCTTTTGGTATGGGTATTGACAAGCCAGACATCCGCAACATTGTTCATTTCGATATCCCAGACAGCATCGAGTCGTACTGCCAACAAATCGGCAGAGCAGGGCGAGACGGCAAGCCGAGTACCTGCATGTTCTACCTTTCCACCAAGGACTTCCACATCCGGAACATCTTTACATATGGGGACCGACCATCGCTGCACTCGCTCCGGCTTCTGTTTAAGGACTTGTGTTCGCCACACCGGAAAGAACTCAATGTTGGAGACACGTTCACTGTAGAGCTGTACACGCAGTCGAGAGATGTCGACATTACGCCCACAATTCTCGGCATCTTGTACGCCCAACTAGAACTCCACTTCAAACTCTTCCGTGCTGCCGGCACACAATACAACAGATACAAATACACAGTCAAGGATAGAAGGATCCTCGACAACGACATCTCCCCCGCCGCCCACGCCATCAAAGGCGCCTCAAAGCAGCTCCAAAAATGGACACACATCGCACTCGACG
Organism: Dothidotthia symphoricarpi CBS 119687; assembly: GCF_010015815.1. Lineage (NCBI taxonomy): Eukaryota > Fungi > Ascomycota > Dothideomycetes > Pleosporales > Dothidotthiaceae > Dothidotthia > Dothidotthia symphoricarpi. Next base: position 918,771 of record NW_022985028.1, read on the forward strand.
AGCTTACAGCCTCAACCGGCATCCCCCGCGCCGACCTTGTCCGCACCCTCGAAACCTGGAACGAGTACGACGCAATCGACCTACGCAAAGAATCCGTATCGCACGTCTTCCGCCTCTTACGTCCACTCCCCTCCTCAGCCACCGAAATCAACGACATAATCACCCACCTCGACAGCAGCATGGGCGCAACAGAGCAGCAAAACCTCGCCCGTACAAAATCCCTCATCGATCTCATCACGTCCAAACAATGCTTCTCGCGCTCCCTCGCCGCCTACTTTGGCGAAACAAAGAACCTGCCAAAAGCTTGCATGCACTGCACTTGGTGCGAGACACACACGCAGGTCGTCCTCCCCAATGAGCCGCCACTCCCTCCCGACGAGGCGAAAGTGCGCAACGTGCTCGACGCGGTCGGTGTGCGTGACGACCCGCGGTTCCTGGCGAAAATCGCGTTTGGCATAAATAGTCCGCGGATCACGGCGCTGAAGATCAAACAGACGGGCGTGTTTGAGTCGATGAATGTTTGTGATTTTGAGGCGTTGGTGAGCGTGTTTAGGAAGGCGTGTGGGGAGGAGTAAGATATGACATGCCATGACATGAAATAACATGATATGTGAAGGAAGGGAAACACCTACCTTTTTCCCCTTGTGCGGCTAGCTACAGGGGGATACGGGGTTGACGCGGGAGGGCGGTGCAGGGGAGAGAACAAGGACGGATACCCAGTGTACATTCCGTTGTGTTTGGATAGAGTGAAATGTTTTCTTTTATGACTGTTCATCTGTCTTCATCCCCCCCCCCTCCCCCTGTGTCATGCATCAACATCCATCCATCCATCCAGACATCACCAACGCACACACACCCTCTACCTCTTGAATCCCCACCCTCAAAAAGCTTCCTTGCTTCGTCCCATCTGCACACCAATCTAGCATTCATCCCAACCTTGCCCGTCCTTCTATTCCTCTGTTCGTTGGTCGTTGGTCCTTCCTCCCTCGTCATGTTTACTCCCATGCGCTCTGCGATGTCGATCGAGATAGGCTGGTACGTCCCATGTCCATTCGTCGCGGAAAAGTAATGTCTTGCCCAGAAGAATACACACAGCACTTCCACCCCATACAAGCAGTGTATACATTCCAATCCAACAAGTAGAAAGAGAGACGAGTACTAAGAAGGTATATTCATTATCGTATCGTGCGCAAAACTATCCTATCCTATGGTAAACTACTTACTTTACTTTACTTGGCCAAACTCTCCTTCCATCAATCGGGCGATCACATAAATCAAGCCCAGGTATAAACATCCCCTCCCCCCCAGTCTTCCTTCCATCCCAAGCCCCTACTCATGAAAAATCGTAAGTCCCGTCCACCAAATCATTACCACCACCTCCGCACCCCTCACAAACCCCTCAATTACCGCCCCACACTGCTCCCCCCCCAACTACTCGGCGCCAAACTACTAATCTTACTCTTAACCGTACTCCCACTCATCCAGCTACTAACCCCACTCCCCCCCCCAAACCCAAACTTCCACCACTTCCTCCCGAAGCGCTTCCTCCCCAGCCCGCCCCCAAGCCCAGTCTTACTCTTCTTATCCTCCATCCTATCCTCCCACTTAAGTTTCGTCTCCATAACATTCTGCACCGCGTTGAGCGCAAGGAACGTCATACTGCCAATAGCGCGGAACAGCGCCAACCCGGCCACCGCCCACAAGATGAATGTAAGATAAAAATTATGCGTAACCTTCTTATTCCCATACGCCTCACTAATAGACATAGCCAGCACAGCATTGCTAACCAGCCAGATAATAACCATATACGTGCGGACCGCGCGGTAGTAATCCTCCTGTTGCTGGGATTCGCTGAGCGGGGGCTCGGGGACTTCTACGCGATCGCGCAGGTTGCGGAGAGCTTCGTCGTAGCCGGAGTCGATGTCTAGTTGCTCGGAGGGCATTTCGAGTTCGACGACGTTTGAGCCGGACTTTGCTTTTGCGTCGCCGAGATCGGTTTTGGCTACGTTGTCGCCTTTTGTGCCCCAGGAGATGTCGTGTGTGTTGCAGAAGGCGTAGACTTGTAGGGTGCAGATGTAGGAGGGGAGGAGGGCGAAGTATTGGCCGCTGGAGGTGAACATGTGCCAGGGGTCGAGGTACATGAAGGACATGAGGAAGTAGAGGCCGATAGTGGAGAGAGTCGAAACGATGAGGTTTGTGAAGACGTTGTTGCCGAGTTCGGCGCCGCTGGAGTGTTTGAGTTGGTAGACGATGATGTAGACTGAGGCGAAGGTTGTGTAGGCCATGATTGTGCCGTAGCCGATCATGCTCCAGAGGAACATCTTCTTGGCGCCTTGTGGCCGGTTGCCCATCGAGAGGATGAATTGCAGGCAGATGAGTAGCACGCATGTGTAGCGGAGGATGTAGAAGATGTATTTTCCGATGCTGTGGCCGAACGGGTCGAGGTCGGGATCGCTGAGCGAACCGGCGACGAAGTAGAAGGTGAGGTAGAAGTTGGCGAGCGAGAAGAAGGTGAACAGCAGCTGCACGAACTGGTAGATGAATTCGACGTGGAGGAGCAGCTTGCGCATGAGGGTGTGGTCGGTTGACCAGATCTGCTTGAAGTGGAGTAGCGAGTAGACGGCAGCGAAGAAGGCACCGTTGAGCCAACGACGACGCTGGGAGATGAACTCAGGAACGGAGTCTGTCGGTTGTTAGTTCGCATACTTAATTTGATATCATGGTTTGAGAACATACCCGGCACATCAGTCTCACCCGTCGCGGCCTTGACATACTTCAACACCCACTGCTCGTTGCGCTTCGCCACCAGCTCCCAACACAAGATACGATCTTCAGCCAAGTACATATTGGCGGTAAAGACATCCGCATCCTGTCCGTGAAGCGTCTCTCCCTTGAAGTACTGGCTCAACGGACCATGCCCCGTCTCATCATTCTGCAGCGCGTAGTATCGATACGCTGACAGCGCACCAGGCAGCACCGTAATATAACCAAAGACCGATTCCAGAGGCTTATCGAGGATGTTGGACATCTTGTACTCGAAGTTCTGCGACGCAACAAGCGGATTGAGAAGACCGAGCCAGGCCTTACCCTTGCCCGCTTTGATCTCGCCTGCAGCACCGGCAACGGAAGAGTCAGTGTCGAATGCTTTCCACAGATGATACAGCGCCTTGGGCCCTGGCTTCGTTCCGACATCGAGAAGAATGCAGATATTTGGGTTCAGGGCACGGCCAAAAGCGTTGAAGTACCAGCGATGCGAGTTGAGTTTCTTCGAGTTCCGCTCCTTCAAGCAGAAGATCATCTGGCACGGAACAATCCCCTTCTCAGCGCCCTTGAACTTCAAGTCCGAGTCGAGCGAGACTTGTGTGGTGTACTCGTAGACGTGGGCCGTGACCTCCTTCTGGTTGACGTGGTTCTTCGCGATACCCTCCTGGAAGCACCCCATAGCCGCTATCGCATCCAGCGTTCGAGGATGCACCTTCCCACGACCATCTGAAATAATGCAGACGACAATCTTCTGCCACCCGTCTTTACCCCACGTCCTCGACTTCATGCGTGTGCAGAAATGACTAATATTCTGCATGACGCCGTGCATGGTGCGCGTAAAGTCGATCTCGTTCTCGTTGTACATGGTGATGCAGATGAAGAGCTCCGTCTCGCGCGCATTCCCAATGTTCTGGCGCAGCTTGTAGCCGCGGTCCACAAAGTCGTCTGGGTCGCATGTCACAGCGGTGTAGCGCATGTGTGTGAATTCAATATCGTCGCGTCGCGGGAGGAAACTGTACAGGATGGTGGGGATCTTGCATTCCAGGATGAGCTCACCGTTGATCAGGCGGACTTCTTTTTTCGTCATAACGGCGTCGCGCGCACCGCGTCTTGTCTGCGCGCCGTCGGGGGCGGGTCCGTAGTGCTCTGCCTTTTCCGACGGCGCCGTGTGGATGTCGGTGTAGGTGTCGTCGGAGGCGTACGAGTCGCGCGAGTGGATGCTCGGGCGGTCGTCCATGTACTCTGTGAAGGGGTCGTCATCGTCGTGGTCATGGTCGTCGTGGTCGTCGCGGATGTGTATCGACGTCATGTCCGTCATGTCTGCTGTGTATTCCGAGTCGCGCGTGACGGGTCGCGCACCACCAGAGAACAGTGGCGCCGGCGGCTGCACGCGCGATGGGCTCCCGGGCCTGCTGTCGCCATAGTAGCGTGATGTGGGTGAGCCGGGTCGCGGGTTGCCGTTCAGGTCGACAGGCTCGTAGTAGTGCCCCGAGGCTGGTGGGCGCGCGTAGTCGTACGAAGTGCGTGTGGGCGAATAGGGACGGCCTGGCGCGGGCCGGTCGGGCGAGTATGGGCGGTGGATCGAGGCGTAGGCGTACGAGTCGTTTGACGGCGGGGGCATGTTCGGGGCAGTGTCCAGCACTGAGGGGGTGCGCATCAGGCCCGATGCCTGCGGCTGGTATGAGCGGGAAGGGGGTCTGTGGGAGTCGCGCAACGGTAAGCCAGTGTCTGAGGGAGCGTCGTCGTGCTTGGTCCAGCTCTTCTTGCGCCGTGCGGGCTGCGTCACAATGGCAGTGTTGGCGAGCACGTCGCCCGCCTCGCGCAGGAAGTCGACAATGCCCGCCTCGGCCTCGCGCTGCCTGCCCACTTCAGACGGCGTCATGGTTCCGCCCAGCGCCGCCACGTTGCTCTTCGCGCCCGACATGTCTGAAGCCGCCTCGTTGAAGGAGCGTCCTCTGCACAAGCAAGCAAGATGAGTATGAAATGGCAGCAGGGCAACTGCAGAAGAAACACGAAACAAGAGACAGGAGAGAGACACTCACGCCATATAGCTCGAGCTGTCGTCGACATTAGTCAACAGGCGCATCGTGGGCCCCCCGTGCATCTGCGGCGACCGATCATCCTCGTCGTCGTATGCTGGCGGCCGACTGTAGTGTCCGCCTCCCGGTGTCGTGGGCCCGTCCATTGCGACAATCCTCGCCGTGTGCGTTGCGAAAAAGCCCGTCCGTGTGTCGTATGCCGTATGTCGTGTATCGTATGTCGTGAATGTCGTGATAAGACGGTCAAAACACTATCCAAGCGTCGCGCAATACAGCGATCCGTATCGTATTCCTTCCGCGGCCAGCTACCTAATGAATGACCCCAGGAACGCGGTATGAATGTGGACGAACTTGTGTTTGAGCATGAGCTTCAGGGCAGAGTGGAGTTTAGACGTTCTAGGGCGGGACGGGGCTGCATATCCAAACTCGTTGGCACTGTTGTCCAGCTTCCGAGCCGCTTCCGACGTTGTCAGGGAAACCATGCTCAGCGTGGCTTAGACACTGCCTGAACCACCAATTGACCCTCCCCGCTGTGCCAACCGCTGTGATCTGATCTGAACCGTTCTCTGCGCTTGTCTACATGTCGTCGCACATCCTGTTCTGTCGCTTCTTCTCGTCTAGCTGTCAAAACAAAGGTTGGCTGTCAGTCACCGCCTCGTACCTGACTGGACCTGACTAGCGAACAACACATCACCACTTAGCGCTCAACACTTTTGTCGCCCTCGACTGGCCTGCGTTAAAGCTTCTCAATAAATCTAGATTCGTGTGCATAGCTAGGACAGACTCAATCTTGACATCAACACAGCCCTTCCACTTTCATCGACATGTAGACGTGTATCCCCGTGACTTCGCGACTGCAGCTGCATGCATGCATGCAAGCTGATCCCGTACCCAACCAACAACGCACGGTACATACACGGTATCCGCCTCCAATACAGCAATGTACGACACTTGTCGTGTTCGCTGCGCCTTGCCAATCCTATAATTCCGACGTCGTGATCGTGCTCGCTATCTAAATCACCCATGCATGGCCTTCAGCCTCACCTCGACCGCTTCTCGTCGAAACGCACTGAGACGAAATGGGCCGGTTGTGAGTGAGTGTATTGCCCTCTACGCGTTTCCAATCTACTGTTCGTCTGGGGTAGAAAGTGGAATCTGGGGGTGGGTCAATATATCCCCTCCCAGCTCAAATACGTCTTATCTTGTTCTTCTGTGTTATACATCATCTCTCCCTGACAAGAGAGATGATTACTTTCAATCTCGGTTCTCAATCGACGTCAATAGTGCTGTGCATTGTACCGCTGAGTATTTATCTAGATATCGTGAAATTTTTACCCTATCTTATGCTGTCTTCATTACAAAACCAGAGTCGGAAGCAGAAGAACTACGAGCTTCGATTCAAGACTACGTATATGAATATATTTGTGCTTGGAGAAGGTAACTACATGCACAACTCGCGAAGATGCCAGTAATCCATCGTTGAGATTCAAGTCCAGGAGACAGAATCTAGGATTAAAGTGAATTGAATTTCCTAAGCCTACATCTAAATTCATCTATGCTTCATAGGATTAGAATCGTCCAGTTCTAAACTCTCATTAAATACGCTACAAACAGACACCTCAGCGTATTAACAAACAAGTCAATACCTCCAGCATAAAGTAGCAAGATAACAGTAGAAGCATCAAGATATATACTGACTCGCACTCCGACTCCCAAACCTCTCCAAGCAATCTACCACCCTATCCACGCCCATGATACATCCATCCAACACCTAATATAATACCCAAAGAAACCTCCATCCAACGTCCCAAAAAGGCCACCAACAGCCCAAACACCGCAGCAACTAGCCATCCCCTCACCACTGTGGCGCAAGCCCCATCAGCCACACCCGCCCGCCCACCCGCTTAGTCACCCCTCTCGAATCCCCAAATCCAATTCCTCATCTTTCCCGACCGACAGCTCCGCACCTCACCTCTTACCAAACCCATCACCCCCGCCTCACCTCGCCGAAACACTCCCCCGAAAAACCGCAAAAATGGTCGCAATGTACACCGTCTTCGGCCGCCAGGTCGGCTCGCACGTCGTACGTCTCCCACCCAGCCATGCATTCCCGGACAACCTCCGCCATCAGCGGCGCATGCTAGCAGCACCGCATATGCGACCACCGCATTGAGAAGTCAGAGCATTGAGATACCAGGGCATTGCGCTGACCCAACGAAAATATAGCTAGCCATCGCAACCCTCAGCGTAACCTTCGCCGGCGCAGCGCTCAGCATGGGCGGCAGCAAGGCTGAGGCGTCGACGCAGCCGCCGATTAATGCGAAGACTAAGGAGGAGGAGAGCTTTGTTAAGTATGTTCTTCACTTTTCGTTGACAGAAGGGGAGGGGGGAAGGAGGGGGGGGGTGAGTTGAATGGATGGATGAATTGGTGGCTAATGCGATGGTGTAGGGATTACGTTAAGAAGGCTGCTGAGAAGGTGCAGGGTAAGGCGTAGATGGATTGATGAGGGGATAAGAGTGCGCGGGATGAGAGGATGGATGAGCGTGGGAATGGAAGGAGAAGGAGAGGGAGAAAAACTGTAGATACGCCACTTGTACCAACAGCATGACAAGACAAGATAAGATGAGACAGCCTTGGAACGATACGATTCTCCTCGACATGCGCTCACTTGTGGGAGACGTGAGATGTGAAGTGAAGTGAAGTGAAGTATGCAGACATCAGATATCGGGGTATACCCATTCCAATCCATTCCAATCCAACCACGTCCAACACGACAACACACCGCACACCACATAGAAACGACAATCTCCCCCAAAAAACACCAGGTTTCACACACCACTCCCCCAACCAACCACCCACCCACCCAATCAGTCATCCTCAAGCACAATCCTCCTCCCCATACAATCCACAACCTTAGCATAAAACTTCGCCGCCTGGCCCCGCGGGAAACAAATCTCCTCGGTAAGATAATCCGGCAACAAATCCAGCAACTCGCGATCGCGCTGTTCATCCAGCAGCGGCTGGTAGACGAACTCGGTGTCCTCGTACGAAGACGAAGAGTCCTGCGGGGCGACGCTGAGGTGGAAGTGCAGTGCTATTACATATTAGCCGTTATTCGCGGTGGAAAGCTAGGTGGATAGGGAAGAGATAGGGGGGACGTACTCCCATTCCGCCCCGTCTGCAGACAATCGTATACATCTTCGTCGTCGTCGTTGCGCCGCATACCCAACACAACGAGATTCGTCAAATCGCTATAAAGATCGACTTTCTGCTTCGCGAGCTGAGCTTCCTTCGCCGCTTCGACGGTGCCCGGGAGCACGACGCCCGTGGAGCGCGGTTTCATGGCGCTGCCGGGCACGGCGGGCTTGGAGGAGGAGTCTGTGGGCTGGCGCGCGGCGGCGAGCTTGTGGGATAGGGCTTTCGACTCGCTGTGTGCTGTTGTGAGGGCGGAGGAGAGTTTTTTGTTGTCTGCGTCTAGGCGGGTGGTTTCTTTTGTGAGGGAGGCGATTTGTTGTTTCATTGCTGTGAGGTCTGCGGTGCGGGAGTGGAGGTCTGAGAGTTGGGATCGCAGGGCTTTTATCACTGTGTCTTGGTCTGTGGGGGGGTTGTTAGTTCGTTGTGTACTGGATCTGGGGGGTGGATGTTAGCATACCCTTCGCTGTCTGATCGGTCCGCTTCTTGAGCTGGTCGAAGTTGGATTCCCGCCCTGATGTGGCTGCGTCCCTCAACGCTTCGTACTTGACCGTCATAGCCTCCAGCTTTTTGTTCAGATCGCCGACTTTCCGCCGCAGAGCTGGGTCGCGTTCAGAGTCTGAGGCGCTTCCTGCTCGACGCGGACCTGTTGACGGCTGCCTTGGTCTGCTGGGCTGTGGTTGTGTGCGCCGTGCTGATGGTCGCGGCGGGGGAGGCATACTCTCTGGTATCTCGTCCATGTCATCCACCTCGATCGACTCGGACAGGTCCATTGGGTCGGGATCAGGCTCTGGCTGTGTCTCGGGGATAGTGAAAGTTTCCGGCTCCGGCTCATGCACTGGCGCGCGTTTCGTCGCTTTCGACTTAGTGACCGTCTTCGCCTTGGTCTCCTTCGCGGGTGCTTTGCGCGTCTTCTTCGCGGGCGCTGGCTCATCTGCGACTTCCTCCTCATCCTCAACCTCTTCCGGCGCCTTCTTCGTCTTCGCCGGCCGTCCCCTCTTGGCGGGCTTCGGCGCTTCCACAGGCGCGGCATCTTGGATCTCGTCAAACTCGTCCACTTCCTCCGTGTCGCTCGCGTTCCCGTTTGTGCGCGCCGCAACCGCCTTGCGACCGCTCTTAGCAGGCGCCTTCTTGCTGCTCTTCTTCACGCCCATGGTACTGCCGCCGCTCACTCGACGCGCCACTGGCCGACCCTTCGCCGCCGCTTTTGTCGCGGGCGCGGATGTTTTCGTTTGCGCGGGCGTTGTACGCGACTTGCGCCCGGCGGGCTTGGCCTGTGTTGTCGGTTCGAGGGCGCTGAGCTCGTCGTGCGTCATGTCGTCTTCCGAGGCCGAGTCTACCGTGAAGGAAATGTTCGCGAGCGCGTTGCGGGGCGGCATTGTGTGCGTGTGGGGGGGAATCTGGCCTTGTCGCTGGGTTGGTGGTGCGCTGCAGGAATGGAGTTGCGATGGAAGTGGGCTGGCTGTCACGGTAAACAAACATCCCTGCGGCTGGCGCGTGCTTGGACTTCGTTCTTGCCTTGAACACCAACCATGGTCAACGTCGATATCTTCAATCAAGCTCTTATACAAAGAAGCTCTGTATGACACTCAAGGATTTTGACATTCAGATTCACTACTCGACATCGACCATCACATACATTACTACAAAAGACAAACACCTACGCCGTCTTCGTATCCACCCACCTCTTCCCCATCCCCTGCTCCCACTCCTGCACAACCTCATTCCCAGGCCCCGCACTAATCATCTCCCTCCCTTCCTTCCACTTACCCACCACCTCCTCAATAAACTCCCCCACATCCAGACTCACCGGATTCTTCTCCTTCTTATTATCATCCGGATCCTCCTTATCGCGATGCAAATCCGTGCCCACCATCGGCGGCGCAATCTCCACAACCCTCACATTCGAATCCTTGAGCTGCTGCCGCAGATTCACGCTCCAGAAGTGCACCCACGCCTTCGTCCCGCAGTACACGGGCGTCATGACGGAGAACGGCACGAAGCCCAGACTGGACGATACGTTGACGATCAGCGCCGTGGACTTGGAGCGCAGGTGCGGCAGCATGTGTAGCGCGAGGTGCATGGGCCCGCGGATATTGATGTCGATTTCCTGGTCGGCTTTCTGCGTGAACTCGCTGATCTCGACTTTGTTGATGTCGAGCGGGCGCTGCACGCCGGCGTTGTTGATCAGGCAGTCGACGTCGGGGTGCTCGGCGATTAGCTTCTCTACGAACTTTGGGATCGAGCTCGTGTCGCCGGTGTCGAGGACGTAGTATGCTGCGGCGCCTAGTTCTTTTGCTGCGGTTTTCAAGTTCGACTCTGTGCGGCCTGCGATGATGACTTTTTTCCCGTCTTTGATCAGTTGCTGGGAGAGGGCTTTGCCGATTCCGCCGCCTCCGCCTGTGACGAGGGCGGTCTTGAAGTTGTAGATTTGCGTCGACATGGTGGGTTTACAGTTATGATGTTGATGTTGAAGAAGGGGGTTGTGATTTGTGCGGGTATGTTCTACTTAACAAACATACTTACAACCGAGACAGCTGCGAAAGATGACGTCTTGACGATCTGGATATCGTTGATGCTACACATGCGTCACCAGTGTCGCTCTATTCTCCGAGTGCTCTAAGAGGTGACTAAGTCCTACACCTTTTAGTACTCTTGGCATATTATTCAGTGAATAACGGTGATAGCTGGATCGTAACTTTGTAAATGGCACAGCCTGTCATAAGAGTATCGATACCTTCTAACGCCACGCATGGAACAGCTGTAGCCGATTGAGTTCACTGTGTAAATCCAGCGAATACCGGAACAGGAAGGCGCTTCAGGATGTTGGTTCGGAACATTGAAAGAAGCGAGAAGTACAACAATCTCGCCGATATGCGAAGGATGTCCGCACACGTTACTGTCGGATGACAAAGTCTGAATAACTGATTTGGCAGCTCGTTCCTTCAGACAGAATAGACGAATCATCGTCATCATCCTTACAAATCCCTGACAAACGCCTCCTCGGCAGGTCCCGAGCCACATCCGACTAGTATTGTGTGGGGTAGCTACTCGTTGTTGACAGCGCTCTACCGTCCCAAGACATTCCAACGTCATTGGCAGGCCCACCATTCCTAGAGCAAAGTCTTTCAGAAATAGCTCGTATATATCATGGAGTGTCCCGCTGCGTGTCCGAATTGCTCTTCGGTCTCTGCTTTGCCATTGATTTAGTGCGGGGTACCTCGTTTCAACATTTATATCTCCACATCTTCCACACTTGAACAGGAAAGATGACGGATACAGAGGTTTCGGAGTCGAAATGCGATGTGTATGTTTGCTGATGATGAGCTTGGAATTTGACTAACATTGTCCAGTCTCATTGTTGGAGCCGGGCCAGCTGGGTGAGCAGACGCAGAAGTGTGGAACCATCGTGATGTGTGCTGATTGAAGGAAGTCTGATGATGGCCGCATGGATGGCGAGATGTGGAATCAACGCTCGAATCGTCGATAAACGCGGTACCAAGATCTTCTCCGGACAGGCGGATGGACTGCAATGCCGCAGTCTGGAGATTTTCGATAGCTTTGGCTTTGCCGACCGCGCGTGGAAAGAAGCAAATCACATGATTGAGGTGCGTGGATTATGTCCTTCTCACGGAAGAGATTTGGAAGAAGGGTATAGCTAACAAACACGTGTAGATGTGCATGTGGGTATGTTGATCCCTTCCGACTATCCTTCTCACCCCCCATCCTAAACTCGCATAGAACCCCGACGAAAAAGGCGTAATCACCCGCTCAGACCGCCTCCCCGACACCCCCGTCGGCCTGTCCCGCTTCCAGCAGATTGTCCTGCACCAAGGCCGGATCGAGCGTTTCTTCCTCGATCACATCAAGAAGCACTCCAAGGACGGGATCCGCGTTGAGCGCGCCGTGCTGCCCGAGTCTCTCCACATCGACGAAGCCGCATGTGACGACCACTCACCAGACAACTACCCCATCACTGTGAAACTAAGACATTTGACGGAGGATGAAGCTATGCCTGCGCAGAGTAAGGGCTCGGGTGTGGGGGATGGTCTGTTCAGGAGTAATCTCGCCGAAGACGATACTGAGGAGTTGATTAGCAAGAGTAGGGAAAAGGAGGGGAGTACGGAGACGGTCAGAGCGAAGTATATGGTGGGGTGTGATGGCGCGCATAGCTGGACGAGGGGGCAGTTGGGGTTTCAGTTGGAGGGCGAACCGACGGATTATATCTGGGGTGTTCTTGGTGAGTCGTTCCCTCGTCTTATGGATATAAACTTTATACAAGCAAGCCCGATCTAACACCACACAGACGTAATCCCCATAACAGACTTCCCCGACATCCGTCACCGCTGCGCCATCCACTCCGCCACCAACGGCTCTCTCATGGTCATCCCGCGCGAAAACAAGCTCGTCCGCCTGTACATCCAGCTCAACGAGATCAAGCCCGACGCCTCGGGCCGCGCAGACCGCTCGCAAATAACACCCGCCGTCATCCTCGCCGCAGCCCAGAAAATCCTCGCGCCCTACACCCTCTCGTACAAAATCTGCCACTGGTGGACCGCCTACCAAATCGGACAGCGCGTAGGCACAAACTTCGACTTCAAGAACAGAGTCTTCCTCGCCGGCGACGCCGTGCACACGCACAGTCCCAAGGCGGGACAGGGCATGAACGTCAGCATGCAGGATAGCTACAACCTAGGCTGGAAGATCGGCCTTGTTGTCCGGGGTGTGGTGAAGCCAGAAGTGCTGAGCACGTACGGGGCTGAACGCCGCCAAATCGCCCTCGATCTCATCGCCTTCGACCACAAATTCTCACGGCTATTCTCAGGCCGTCCAGCAAAAGACGTCATGGACGAAGAAGGCGTAAGCATGGAGAAATTCAAACAAGCCTTCCTAGCAGGTAACCTCTTCGCCTCCGGATTATCCGTCGACTACGCACCCAGCCTCCTCATCGCAAAACCACAACCAGACACCGAAAACAACAACACGGCAAACAACCAACACCTCGCCCCCCACATCCCCCTGGGAATGCGCTTCCCCAACGCCCAAATCCTCAACCAATCCTCCGCGCGGCCCCTCCCCCTCCAATCCCTCCTAAAATCCGACTCCAGATTCCACATCGTCCTCTTCGCTGGAACCCCCACTGCACCCGCACAAGCCGAGCGCCTATCAACATTCTGCGCCCTCCTCACATCCAGCAAAACCCTAGCCCCCCATCTACACACACACATCCGCATCCTCACCGTACACGCCGCGCCGCGCGTAGATGTCGACCTTTTGCGCGATTTTCCCGACGTGCTGCATCCGTTTAGTGAGGAGACGGGGTGGGATTACGATGCGGTGTTTGTGGATGAGAGGAGTTTTCATGAGGGCGGGGGGACGGCGTATGAGGGGTTTGGTGTTGATAGGGAAAGGGGGTGTGTGGTTGTTGTTAGGCCGGATGGGTATGTGGCGTTTATTGGGGGGGTGGGGGAGGAGGGCGGGAGGGGCGTTGAGCGGTTCTTTGGGGGCGTGTTTGTCGCGTAGGGAGGGTGGGGAGAGGATGAGGTGTGGGAGTGTGGGAGTGTGATGCTTCTTAATCGGTACCCTTTGTCTTGTGATATGGATGTTGTCTGATAGGTGTGATTGTGATGCGTATTCTTGTTGTCTGTTGTGTCTAGATCCTTTGTCTCCGTGCTGTTCCCCTGACAGTGCTAAATCCCACCCCCTTCCATCCACCCAAACCCAACCCGCAACGCCAATAATCATATACATATCCTCATCCTAGCGTATTACAAACGTTTCCAGCGCCACCCCATGCTCATCAAGATACACCTCCTCCGTAAACCCCGCGCCGTCATTCTTAAAGTCCACGCCATAGACGTCGCAATTGCCACTGACAAGTGTCCAGTCTCCATTCAGACCCTGCCGAAGAATACACGGCGAGTTTGCGTCGCGGAGGAAACACACTGTGTCCCCGGTACAAGCGGCGTCTGGTGCTATGCATATCTGGTTGTTGTCTAGGAGAACGATACGGCACTGCTGGAGGGATTCGAAGAAGAGATGTGGTAGTGCGAAGATTTCGTCGGTTGCGATGTCGCTGGGTTGTATGTCCTAGTGGTGTAAGTATACGTTTTTCGATCTCGAGGGCTGAGGTGGAGCGCACCGTGACATATCCGCGATTTATGAATCGGTGGAGGGTGGGGCCAGATAGTTGGCTCATAGCTGGTCATGTAAGTCTGCCTGTTCCATGTACTGCTCAGCCAATGCATTTACCATCTATAATACTTTTCTCGAGATGAGTAGAGCGGGTCGCATCTTCTCGCATGTCTGCCTCGACGAACAACTTTCTCAGATTGCCCAGTTGGCAATACAACCCCTTCATCTGCGCTTTCGCATCTTCCACGCTGCTGAACCAGAATGCTTGACTTCTGCAGCTGATCTGCGCGTATCGTATACCCAGCAAGTGTAATTCAAGCCGACCATATCCTGCACGGACTGGAGCGTACCCAGGGGATGGTTTCATATTAGGAAAGACAGAAAAGAAACACCAATCGAGCGGAGTACACTGTGACCAATCCGGAATCCACGACGGCGTATTCAGCTCATGTGGGTGGCGAACGGCAGTGAGGAGCCGGAGTCCAATCACTGGGAGAAGGAACAATGCGGTTTCGGTAAAGATCTCCTCGACACTTTTGAAATAGTTGATTAGAGAGTCCATGTGTGATCGGTTCTGGTTGATCAAAGATCTGAGAGCAAAGACCTTGTCTCGGGGGTCTGTTGCTAGGCAATCTCTGCTCTCGTAGAGGAGGTTCCATAGGCAGTATTGCGCGGTGGAATGGGTGTTAGGGCTGCTTGTCATCAGACCGATAGCACAAGGGTACGGTTGGTCTGTGACCAGTGCGTATCGGTAGCCAAAAAGACAGCCTTCAAGTGCTTTGCCAGATGCGCTGCTAGAACCACACATGAAGGTAATGGAACCTTTCATGTTGTGGACCTCCTGTAGAACCCATACTCTTTTGAACCACGGTCGCTGGATCAAGATCTCTAGTTGCTCAATGATGATGTCGCTTGGCCATGTCCGACGGCCATGTTCAATCCAAGATGGATCGTTGTCTGCCTCTGCTAGTTCCTCAAACAGTTCACGGCTACCTGAGGTTTCTTCGCCGAGATGCACCACCACGCCCGAAGCACTCTGAAAGATCTGGTCCATGAGTCGGACTTGGTCAGCTCGTTCGTCAAGGTTGCTTTGGTCTATGCAAATGGCATCGAGCCACACCTGTCGATCATGGTCTTTTCGGCGAAGATGTCGAAGCGCATTATAACAGTTGGCTCCAATTTGCAACTCTCTTCTGCCACCGTGAAAGTAGATTGACTGTCGATAAGTGACATCTCCCCACGTGTAGGATAGTGCTTCATATTTGAGCTGAGCATCAGACAACCGTACTTCTTGGATAGTGCATGTAATGGGGGATTGATCGTCCAAACTTGGGTGCAAAGTAAGTAGCCGAATGGAGTCGGCGTGCTGCAAGGTGCGATATCGATAGGGTAACATGGCGAATGTTGTGGAGCAGACACAAAAGACATCAATGAGCGGCGACTCTGCATGACTTAGTAAGCCAGGCACTACATCGTGTGACTTAACTGAGTGTGCTGCGTGGATACGTTCAAGACAGGCACTTGTCGAAACTGGCTAGATATGCCAAACTTTCTCCAAGATAATACCCGTGGGGATGTGTGGTACATGTCTTAGTAGCGTGTAGAAGCAGGAAGTCAAGGGTGTGGGGCTGGTAGAGAAGAACATTCTCTGGTGACAATAGTTGGAAGAGCAGGCGTTTAACATGTGTGTTATGAGCTGTAACTAAACAGATCTTCCAACTATGCTCAGTATGAAAACCAGCGTCTCGATAATTCGAGTGCCATGTACGAAGACGATAAAGTGGGAGGCGCTGCACCATCCTAAAATAGGACCCCCATATCCACGCGTCAAAACTCCGCGCGAGCCAATCAGCGGCCCCAAGCTTCCGTCATCCCATCCGATCTCCACGCCCAACCTTCACTCCGCCCCATTCCTCCGTCCCTCCACCACTACCAACGCGACCACCCACACCCGCCGCGCTCCATACCTACAATGCGCGCCCTCCTCGCCGCAACGCTCGCCCTCCTCCCCACGCTCCTCGCCGCAACATCCACGGACCTCATCTCCGCCTCGCGCATAAAAGTGCAACTCTTCGCCGCGCCGGCCTTCCTGAGCGAAGTCTCCGTCGACGCATACAGCAACATCTGCCTGTCGCTGGACAACAACCTGATTGACGGGCGGGTGCAGAGTATCCTTGTGGGGGGCCATGATGTGGGGACAGTGTTGGGTCGGGATGATTACTGGGGGTGTGCGTTTTACGAGTAAGTCGCTCGACGTGGAAGGGGGTGGGGAGGAAGGGGGTGTGTGAGAGGGGGGTTTTGGAGGGGCAAAGAGTTGTGGGCACAGGCTGACGGTGAAATAGCAACTACGAGTGCAAGGGCGACACGCAGGATCAGTACCTCAGTCTGCCTGACGGAGTGAATAATCTCGGGAGCATTGGGTGGGGCACAAGGATACACAGTTTGAAGTGCAAGAACTCGGATCCGGCGGCGTAGCGTGAGGATAGATTGGTTGGGATGATGCATAGCGTCGCGAGGTGTATATAAACATGCGCAGGGGCATGCAGTGGGACGGCTTTTGACAACACATAGCAAGGCGTTTGGGTTGGTTTCGACATTTTCAAGGGATAGATACCCAGAGATCGCGGATAGGGCGTGTTCAGACGCGTCCGTTCAGGGCGTTCAAGTGCAAGGCAATGAAATACATAGTTGCGAGTGTGCATGCGTGAACATGATGCTTTCTCTCTTCCAAAATGAGGTGATCACATTCGAGACTATGCGTGTAGTGTCATTCTGTTCGTATCATGGGTATCTCCAACTCCAAAACTCGCGCAAACGCTATGCTACACCATTACCTCCCCTACAGATCAATCAGATCCGGCTCCCCAGACCCCACGCCCCTCAACAGGACAATCATATTCCCGTTCTTACAACTGTCTCCGATCTTCTCGCCAAACTTCAACAGTCGTCCCCCCTCGACGTGGAAAACACGCAGCTTCTCCTCCTCGCCTCCACCCCGGTTGTTCACATTTTGCACCTGCAGTGCTTTCGCCGCCACGTCCAGCACACGCCCCACAGTCCAATCCGCGTTGTAAAAGAACTTCCCCGTGGGAAACTTCGCCTTTGTCGTATCCGCCGACGCCTCGACATGCAGATACACGCGCTTCTCACTCGGTATACTGGCTTCGCCCTTCGCCGCGCGCTTCAGCGCATTGATTTCCGTCTGTGCCGCGACCGCCGCACTCTTGGAGCTGGACCCCATACCCATGAATCCCGACTTCTTGCCCGCGCGCCGCTTCTCGTCTTCCTTGCGCTTGTTCTCAGCCCAGATCTTCAGCTTGCCCAGCGCCGACTGCGCGCGGTCTTGTATCCCCTTGGGGCGCGCGCCGATGGGCTCGAGATTCTTGCAGTTGTGCTCTTCTTCCATGCGATGCTTGAGGCAGTAGTGTCTGTTGCAGCGGGTGCAGTGCACGCCTGTGACAAGGCTGGTATATATAAGCGTCTTGCATGTTGTTTCGGCGCATTGGCGGTCATGTGTTTGGAGCGTGGGTTTGGGCGCGAGGGGGGCTGAGCTGGCACGGGCGGTGCGTTCGCGGGCCCAGAGGCCTTCGTGGGCGCATTTGTGGGCGTGTTCGGAGCGGTGGTCGAGGCAGAAGGTGCTGGGTTTGTCAGCATGAAAGGGAAGAGGGAGGGACTTGACTATGACATACCCTTTGCAGCTCTGACACTTGAAGGGTAGGAAGTCCAAGACGTGGCAGTATTCGAGCTGGCAGTGCGCGCCGATGTTCTCTACGTCTCCGCGCGACATCTCCACGTACGAGGCTGGGTGAGATGGGTTTGGAGACGCCATGGTTGCGGGTTTGACGTGGCTTATATGCTGTCAGCTAGGACTACACTGCGAACTGAACAGGCTTGACAAAGCCCAGGAAGCGTCGAGAAGGCGGCGAGCTTAGGCTACCAAGAGCTTACCACGTCGATTTCGGAAGGGGCGTTCCGAAGTGGAAGGCGTGGCTTATTAATCGTAAGCTAGTGTTCTCACACCTCACTACGACGTCTCTCCTCCTCTGTTGCCACTTATATGCCTTCCTGGTCGCAGGTAGTACATGCTCTCCGTGCACTACATCATCATCTACTGACGCAGGAAACTCAACGTCTCACTTGCAAATCATATCCTATTCTCGATCACTAAACTTTACGATGAAAAGACATCAGGGTCTCATTGTATCCGACATCATATTCTTATAGGATTTCTATCCACTGCATATACAACCAGGATACTGCATCATAGAGGTATCTTAGATATGATTCACTCATCGTTCAAAAGAAGATCAGAGTTCTCTGTCGTGTTCAGCCGTCTTTCTTTTCCCTACTCATCATCAACGTCCTGGAGGTAACATACCGGAAACTGATCGCGAAACTCATATCGATGAAAGATTATGAGAGTCATAGGTAGGAGAGCACCAATTCGTTATAGCAAACCCTCAAATTTCGAGCCTCCTTGTCCTTGTCCCGGCAATTATGCGCACCAAATCTGTAATCATAACGAAGTAGTATCATCTACTTCATTGAATAGAAACCTATAGCACACATCATTAGAGTCCTCGAATTCTTTGTGCTAGGATGTCAGAAATCTCACACCAAGTAGACTCCACTCGATTCAACCGAGATACGTAAACCCACATCTAGACTACAGGCATACCTATTGTACCGTCTACAAACAGTCTGTCTTGGTTACTTGAAATCGCCTGAACTTACCTGTATTCGAGTTCACTATATAAGACGGAGCGCTTGTCGTGTTCACTCAGTTCTCAGTGACCACCCATCAGTATCATCAACATATTCATAGTCCATTCTCTGGGCTTCCGATCATACACAATAAGAATGAAACATAAGATTTGTTCATACGCGGTGACTGCCGGCTTCTCTACCAGTAGAAGATAATCATACGCCTTGTTACTCTTCTGAAAAATGCAAACCGAACGCCTCCGGAACCACAAACAGCGATGAGTAAAGACTGATGATTTGGAGAACCTCTGTCCTCGCTACCAGTGAAGAAAATAACTACAAATATTGAGAAATTGGAAAAGATTGGATGATACAAGGCAAAGAATATTCTTGTGAGCTCATGCACACTGGAACTCACAGATCAACGTACGCCGCTAAAATAAACGTTAGTGTTGAATACCAAGAGCAGATAGCACGGGTATATCACTTACGGGCTTGTCATTGACTTGTGCCCATGAGCCGTCCGCACAAGCGTTCTTATCAGCCGAGTTCCAGGTCTGATCGCCGAATTTGAAATCCAGAACGTCACGGTCGCCGACGTGCACAGTAACTCCATTCTTGAGAGGATCACACCCAATACTGAAATCCTCAGAGGTTGGATGGATCTGGTACTGGGTGCTGCAACCGTTGATGCGTGCGCCAGCCGCATTGTAGATATCACCTTCCCAACCATACGTTTGCGAAACAGGCGAATAAAGCTCCTGGGTCAGGATGACGCTCACGACACAGGTGCCTGGTTTGTAGGGTAGTGGGCTGCTCCCTTCCGACTGGGCGTCTTTGTGATCTTCTATTGTGGCGCCGTTCCAAATAATTCGTAATTTGGTCTCGGTGTTGCGTATAACACTGCTTGCATCCGACTGAACAAACGACATGATTGCTTGAACGCGCTCAATGCCCTTTTTGCTGTCATCCCACGGGATAGTATCGTAGGCCATGTACGTTGCGATCAGGCCTGCTACTGCTGGAGACGCTGAGTAATCTTGTTAGAATCCTGCATCTAAAAAAAAGAAGAGATGTAGTTATGACAGGTAGACATCAGCGGAAAGGAAACTTACCAAACGATGTTCCTGAACCTACCACCGATTTCCCATCTTTGTCCGACAATTCTACGCCTTGACCCGGAGCATAGATCGCAAGTTTGGAACCACCTTGCGAGGATCCACCACGTACACCATTGTTGTCGGATCCTCCAACATTGATAATTGGAAATTTTGGCCCAAACAGCAATGGTGGTAGTTTATCAATGTCATCCGATCTCTTACGTTCATTTCCAGCTGCTGCCACTACGGGGACCCCCAAACCGAGCAGTCTCTTGAATACGATTGTAAACGCTTCTTCATACGCTGGATCGTTGTTCTTCACAGTCCAGGGAGTTACCACGACGCACTTCTTGACCCGATCTGGGTTATTGACAATGTCTTCATAGACGAGCTCGACCGCTTCTAGTCTGTCAACGACTGTCGGTATGGCTTTTACTGCAATGAGTGTGGCTCCTTTGGCAACCCCAAATCGTTGACCTAGAGCGACTGAAGCCACTTTAGTCCCATGAGAGTTGGCATGTGAGTCTGAATCTTCTGGATCTTTACGAAACTTGGAATCTTCGGTCTGTAGCGAAAAAGCTTTGCCTTTGGGAAACTCCCGCTCACCCGCCTCCTACAATAATTTGATCAGTGGTCATTGCGTAAACTGGACATCGAAGACTTACATATTCAACATTGTATGCAACTCCTGTGTCGATAACGTAGA
This sequence comes from Dothidotthia symphoricarpi CBS 119687, assembly GCF_010015815.1. Taxonomy (NCBI): domain Eukaryota; kingdom Fungi; phylum Ascomycota; class Dothideomycetes; order Pleosporales; family Dothidotthiaceae; genus Dothidotthia; species Dothidotthia symphoricarpi. Next base: position 939,411 of record NW_022985028.1, read on the forward strand.
TGTAGACACCTTCTCCTGCTTTCGCCTGATAAACGAAATCGTTGTAGTCTTTCTGCTGTGTATCTCTAAAAGTGGAGTGAATTGTTAGAGGCTAATAACGATTGCACAAAAGCCTGGGGTACTCACTTTGGTTGACTGATGAATGCAAGATTTTTTGGTGCAGGATCTTGCTTCTTCCAGTCCGATGTTGATCGTTTGGCCTGTATTGCATCTGCGAACCAACCCGTAGAAACAGACTCGTTTATCGATGGGATTACGAAATCTTCGTCTACATCAGGTTCCACCAGGACACGCTCTATGCCTGGATACTCTTGAACTTTCTTGAGAGCGGCATCGTCCAACGTCAAGCTGCCCCAAAGCAGACGTTTACCAGGTCGAGGTTTACAGAAGTTAATGCGCTCGCTCTTATCCACAACGGTATTGTTCAGGAACCTATTGGTTTCCATAATTTCGTCGAGGTTGTCGGAGTTTTTCGCCCATGCCATGTATGTAATGCCTCCGTCTCGAGGTTTCATTTGAGTTTCCGATTGAGGGAGAGATGTGCTTCTGGTAAAGGAGTCAGAAAGCAGGTTGGCAGAAGTTACTTCTGAGAAGAGTAACGCAAGAAAAGGGAGGAAGTAACGCATGATAAAGATAGGAGAAGTTGGTACGATTGTGGAAAAGTAGACTGTAAGGAAGATGAAAAGCTACTACATGTTATCTCTGAGGGCTATCAGGCAATTATACATCTCCTTCTCCGAGAGGAATTCAAAGAAAACTGTTGTATGTATGCGATGGCATGCCCTCGCGCTTGGAGGATGAATCTGATAGGAGAGCTCAAATTGGCATGGAACGTACTCTTGCGGCGCTGCTTCTTCGCTCGAGGCTGACTTCGATGCCGCCACCTCCATGGAGGTAGTGTTCGGTGCAGCCGCCTCTGTGGGGGTAGACTTTGGCGCCTCTTCTGTGTTCGAGGCACTCTTCTTTGCCGCCGCCTCCATGATTGAGGTAATGTCGATGCAAGTAATTCAAGCTGCTGTAAAAAAGGTTAGCTTCCTATGTGATGGTGCACTGTTCACGCCAGGAAGTACCTATGGGTTTTATCTTGATCTCTAGTACCGAGCTTTGCTTGAGTTGGCAGAAAGGTTTGTACAGCCCGTAACCCAATCTTCGTAGATATTTCAAAGTCGCGCAGAAGGTGGGAGGCTTATGCAAGGTCGACCTAGCTCTGATGGCTCAAGGCGTCAAAACTTATCTTTGCCCAGACACACTACGTCCTGCTATAAACGCGATGTACAGTTGAGATGATTTCTGTGAAACATGTTCAGTCACAGATATCCGCGCCGTGAACGGCGTATGACGTGTGGCGCGGCGGGGTAACGCAGATGTCTTGAACTGCCAACGAAAATAGAGCTCGGCGCGTAAAGCTGCTGCGCCGCATAGGCAATTTGCACTAACGATAACCTCACAGGAAAGGGCTTCTGGCAATATGCCGAAGTTGGAGACTCTAACGCGTGTAGGTTGTTCCTCTATGGTTCTCCAGGAACTCAATGACCAGCTCGTTGAACATGTCGGGTTTCTCCCAGTAACACCAATGCCCACCCCATTCCACGTCCACACCCTTCGCAAGACCGTCTTTGCGTTCACCATTTACCAGCTCGACGACCTTGAGCGGGCCGGCAGCGGGAAAACACCCACTCCGAGAGCTCGCAACAACAAGGACCTTAGTTTTACTTGGACTCTCCGGTCCAAAGTTCTGCGCAATAGAGTACCGCCAGTCATTTGCCGTGTGGTCGGCCATCAACTTGCCGTACCACCACCCGTCTCCCTTCATCGCCTCGCCCAAGAAGAACGCCTCCGTATCTTGCCACTCTTTCGACCCTTCTACAGGGTCAGCATGTCTCGGATGAGACCGATAGCCCAAGCATGCGGCAATTGTGCCACGATGAGCAGTCTCCGGATCATTCTCGAGTGTGTGCTGCATCTGCGCCAATGCTTCTGGTGAATTGCAGCCGCGGTTCCCATACTCAGGACCCCAGTCAGACAGATAGTTTTGGAGAGGGGCCTGGTCAACAAATACGACATGGCTGAAGACGCTGGTGCCGAAAAGTTCGCTATAGCTCCTGTGATTCTGTTAGATTGGTCGACTCGTTGTCAATAGACCGACGCACCAAAGAATAGCTGCCCCTAAGCTCGTGCCAATCGCTGCTATCTTGCCTCGGCCAGATTTGATGAATTGTAAGTGATCGAGCAGGTTCTCCAAGTCTAAGGCTAATCGTGCAACGTGATATCCAGATTTGGGCTTGTCCGAACTACCATGTCCGCGCAGATCTGGGACGACGAGGTAGTAGTTCTTGGACAGTGCATCCACGTTACGTTTGAAGACCTCACCAGAGCCTGTGAAGCCGTGCAACTAATGGCAAGGGTCGATTACTATGTGTACTTGAATGAAAGTGAAGCGGGGCTCCGGGACGATGAGATGGGTGATCAGATGCGAGCACTCACCAGGATCAAGGGGAAGTTGTCCCTCGAGCCGTGTGTTTCGTAATGCAAGTTCACACCATCGTTAGCGATGAATGAAGGCATAGTGATGGCTGGTCTTGACGAAGCATTCGGTTGGATCTGTGTATTGACGGGGACCTGCAGGGTCCTGACGAATTCTGCGCTAGCCCATCAAACCCTACCGTAGCTAGAGCCATTTGAGCAATAGTGCCAGAAGTATGTTTGTTGTAAGGCTGAGGCGGTTTACTTCAAATCGGTAAACGTTCTCGAGTTGTACATAATAAATGCGTGAAGTAAGGCAAGTTTTGACGACTCGGCAAGAATCACGCAATCAGGATCTGCAATCAAATCAAGTTCATCCATGCTTGAAGTGACCGTGTGCATACGGATTGCTCCGTGTACATGTACCATCACAAGAACCTGCGGAATGTTAACCCAGAAGGGAAGGTTCTTTGGTTTCGAACTAGACCAAGTAACTAGGTGGTCATAAAACCATGGATACCACCCAGGTATTATTGTTGAGAACATACCCGAATCCATGTCTTATCCCCTTCGTCTAGCTAAAGTGTAATTTCACCGGCAGACTTGCCCACATCCCGGAGAACGACAAGGAGTTCCACCTCCGCTCCAGACTTGCGGGAGTAATAAGATCCCAGTGTAGATCCGAGCGTCGGAGCTTTTGAAACAGGCAACACATCAACCTCGGCATGTTTTCCCCCTACCCTTGTCTCGAAGCTGGCATACCGCATCAACAAATGCACCCGCTACGATGGGATCGAATCAATCCCCCAGGAAGAGGACGAACGTCAATTCTGGTCTTGCGCTTGTAGAGTGGAGAACTTTCGAACCTTGTATTGTGGATTACTTCTGCAAGCATACAACTAGGATTGCTGAGTTGATCTTTAAATGCATGCCATATATCTATGCTATTATCTCAACCAAACAGGTTTGGGAACCTTGAAGCATGAATAGGTATTTGTTTTCGAAACAGAGGTTGTGAGGAGCTATTGCTAATTTGTGATAGTGAAAGTCAGTATATATCAACGATAACGGCGTGTGATTATACTTGTCTATACTTACATGCTGCCTAATTAGGCAGGAGTTCTTACCAGTAGCTCAGTATGACACTTACATGTCCGAAGGACGTTTTGGGGGCCGATTTGAGAGATATAGCGTTGCAGATATATCCAAAATATTAATACCAAAACTGATAAGAATGAATGTCTATTGTAGGAAAAGAGTAGCATACACTGTCGTGGGATATTCCATGCAAAAGCCAAAAACTTACAAATTAGTCAAACCGAAGGAAATCAGAAAGTGTGTGACTTGCCATCCCCTGTCATGCCAGCGCGAAATGCCTTCAACCAATCCGGATTATCGGCATTTGTCTGATTCCACTCATCATCTCCATCATGATACAGAACTCTGCGGGATTCACGTTGAAACATTTCGTCCGTGGGCGTTATACCCAAAAGCGCCTGCTGCCGGGCATATTGACCAAGATACAGGGCCAGAACGTCCGCAAACTCAACAGTATCAAGTTCTTGCTGGGTGGGTGAAGTCTGAATCGTAATCGGCTGGTAATCTTGAGTTGAAGAAACATGATAGTTCTGATTGGCCTGGGTCATGGCTTGTGTCGCAGACGTCGTAGTCAAAAGTTCCATCCGTGCTAGAATCTGCTTGGTCTGGTCTAGGGAATCGTGATTGGTGGCCGAAAATGGAACAATCGTTGTTGACTGGGAGGCAATCAGGTAAGGAGGGAATGACTTTGTGACACGAGCTGTCACAGCAGCGTCAAAGCCATGATCGCCGTGCCAGTCCGACATGGTTTTTCCTTCGCGAAAGTGAGCCGCCAAATGATCTGTTCGCTCATCCCAACTGTTCAGAGCCACGTTGCAGAATCCACATCGAGAGACAACAGGCATAGATTCAATCTTCCAGTCGTCGATCAGTGGAAGCGTTTCAAGTCCATGTACTAGTCGTAGGTGTTGTACCAGATGATCCTTGCGGCGGAACACACGAGGCGTGGAACGCTCATCCTGGCAAGCGAAGTGGTTGTGCTGCTGTAGATGTTCAGGGTTCGGATCGAGAGCGCTGCAATATGCGCAATGAACTCTTCCAGTGTGTACGAGAAGAACAGACCCCCCGTGTGGCGTGCATTGCCACTCCTCCATGTTTAAGTGAAGCGATTTCTCGTGTCTTGCCCAATCGTATTTGTGCTTGAACGTATCACAACAAAATGTACACTTAAAGATACGATCAGGACCTTCCTTCGCCCTAGCCTTTCCTTTGGCCTGTGCTCGAAGTCTAGGAGTACGACTACGGCGGTTCGTTTGCGAGCCATTGGAGCGACTGGAGTTGATTGAGTGCAAAGATGACCCACTTGCTCCACTGTCCAGACTTGTAGTAGAAGAAGGGCCGCGATGATTTTGGAATGCATTGAAGCTTTGAGTACGACTCATGTCCAACGGTTCCCTTGAGGAGTGATTATCCAAAGCATTGTAGATAGCTGTTAATGATGCTGCTTCATCCTCTGGTGGCGAATTCTGCCATCGCTGCATGGCGAGGGGTTGCCCTCTTCCTCGAAATATGTTTCCCGTGGCACTCGGCAGCAAATTTGAATCAGACCCGTTTTTTCGCAGTATGTACCTACTGCGACGGCGTGGCAGAGAATGCTGCCGCAGCATTTCAGGCGGGCGCTCATTGCGCAGCGCTTCTGTCCAGGGCGAGAAAGTTGGAGTCGAATCGGTGTGCATTACCGTGGTTTCAGTTTCTGCAGATATGATAGGATTGATAGGTGCTTCCCATGGAAATGAAGTTGTTATGCTGTCGAAAGTAGGCCCCACGGACTCTGGGGACGTGATGACGTTGTGGGTATCGTCGACTGCGTAGAAGTCGGTCATCCACGAAAGGTCTACTCCATCCTCTACCCAGGTCGGGAGATCGGATGTCTGATGCGACTCCATTCTCGAAGAATTCTGGTTCGTGACACAGAACGTGTTGATGACTCTGTGAAGAACGTGCCCGAGATTCGGAGTGCTTATCGGGCCGGTCTAGTTAGTCAAGAGTCCGTCCAGGCGGAAAAGAACGACGCCTTCTCACTGGACACAGAACAGTGGTGTCCCTTCAAGCCACAATCACGAACCAAACACTTGCGCTCGTCGACACAGGACTAACCCTTGACAACGGCGTTCGGAGGGCGTAGGGCGCAGATGAACATACTTCACACTATCCTCGATTAGGGCAAGCGTTACGCCTTGCACACTACGGTACGCGAATCGATCACAGCAACATCATTTTCATCATAACTTTTCTGCTTTTCTCATGCTTGACAATGGAGTCATACAAAGGAATAGTCCTGGAAGGTGTTTTTGGTAAGTTGCATCGTGATGTCCGTAGTCGAAGCTTATTGTCGTCTAGCTGTCGCTAAGCCGGCTCACACTTCTTCAGCAGAGGTGCTCGAGAAACTGCAGACAGCCTTCGCATCATCAAAACTTCTTGCACCTCTTCTACATTCACAACCTAAAAGACCCAGTAAAAGTGATGATCAGCTCTTTAGGATGGGCCATGGAGGAACCTTGGATCCGTTGGCAGCAGGTGTTCTGATCGTAGGTGTTGGGAGGGGAACGAAACATCTTCAACAGTACCTGGCTTGCAACAAGACTTACGAAACCATCATCTCATTTGGTGCAAGTACTGATACGTATGATTGTACTGGTGTCATCGTAGAGCAAGCCCATCCCACACATGTCACAAAGGCTCTCGTGGAAGACAAACTTGCGCTGTTCCGGGGAGTCATTACGCAAGCTCCACCCATCTATTCTGCGTTGAAAATCGATGGAAAAAAGGCCTGTGAGTATGCGCGCGAAGGCAAAGAGCTACCGCGACAGCTCGCGAGCAGAGAAATGCGCGTCGATGAGTGCACGCTGCTCGAATGGCATGACCCTACCCAACATAACTTTCTTTGGCCTGGCCGTGAAGGAGCTGCTCCAGTCCCTGCAGTGAAGATAAGACTTACAGTAAGCTCTGGCTTCTACGTACGTAGCTTTGCACATGACCTTGGGCTTGCTTGTGGAACCCATTCGCATATGACTTCGTTGCTTCGGACACGACAGGCAACCTTCACGTTGAACGATCCACCAGAATGTCCGGATTTGGTGCCTGCACTGACGTATGAGGAGTTGAACGCTGGTCAACATATCTGGGAGGCCAAACTTCAGCCGCAGCTCGACAGATGGATTAAAGCAAACCTACCCGTCGAGGGTCACATCAATGGCAGAAGCATGGACACTAGGCGTGCCCTCGCCGAAGAGAAGGTCAACAGGCCCAAACAACGATTTCGAGGCGAGTGGGTTGCGGATACGAAACAAGAGCGGATCAAGCAGCAAGGCGGCAAGTTCAAGGGTAAATGGAGTCGAAAGCCAGCTACAAACAACACACATGTCGATGCGACACCGTACTAGCCATTGTGGGCACTTCAAACAAAGCATACTATCTACAAAGTATACCGTTACATCTTCTAGCCACCTGCTACTTCATATCGTTTCACCAGGTTGCGACTGTACGTGGAGAACGCGACCTACTGCGCCTTAGTAGATAACATATCGCCTGCTATCCTATGGATCCGTGGTCTCGGTTCTTTGCGGTACAGCGGTAGATCGTCGCTGCAATAGTACTGAGTTCCTATCAAAAGCCCAGGGATCGCACTCATCACCCACGTCGCAACCACGATCTTTGTGCTACCCGCTTATCTACGATTTAGCTGGGACCGATGATTAAGACAGGTATGTAGTACATATGGACAACGATCACAACGTGTCTATACTTGCTCGTCTTGTTTGAAAGCCACGTAAAGGTGAACACTACGACAAGTGCCAGGAAGCCACCGACAGCGGGAAGGCCATTGATTCAGTCACGATAAGGCTAGCATACAGGTGGTAGAGGATGATCGTGCCTTAAAGACGACGGATGTCGATACAACATACGCTTAGTTTTGATACTGTGTGGCAGTCGATATGGCACTGGGAAGGTAGTTTGGGACCTGACCGACAAGTAATTCTTAATCGACGCATCACGAGCGAAGCCAATGAGGCATTGAGCGAAGGAGAATACTGAAGAGCACGTTTGCAAGATCATCGCAGGAACCAACTTTTACAACATGGACGGCAGGTCGATTGGAAAGCCAATGCTGATGTTGAAGATGAGGTGTGGGTACGCTCTTCATGACCACTCCCCGCTTCACTATCACTTCCTAACTCAACCACCGGCCCTTGATCTTTAATCCGTCCGTGTACCTTCAACCTCGGAAAAACCTCGCATCAGTACCTCATCATACTACCATAACCAAGTCTTACGACCTTGGATTGCGTCTGCACCTGATCCATGCATCCATGATCTTCGTCATGATCCTCGTCATCGTCGAAGTACCGGAATATATCGCGTCCTTCGCGCTACGGACCAGGATTGATGTGTTCCGGCGCATATTGTGGGAACTAAAAACTTGATAACATTATGTGGGCTAGAGTGTGGTGAGGGTCCCCACTTCTTGTGGGGTGATAGTGTGCGGTCGTCTCCAATTGTATCTGCACGTGATATCTAGGGAGTATAGTAGTGGTGTGTTGTGGATACGGGAGAGACGGTTCGAGCCGTGAGGAAGTGCGACGGGGATGGCTTTGGCCGAGGGTTGTACTGTTGGGCAGGGTTGAGGGTGTGGGGGCGGAGGAGTGGATGTGGTGCGGAGTCTGGTGGGCCTTGGACGATCCCCTCCTCGACGCTGTCGCTGACGCGTTCGGACGGATCTGCGACGACCTAATCCTTCTTTTGAAACTTTGTCGAGTTGTCTAGATCCTGCCACACGTATCTGGGTATTCCTTCATTCTCACGTCCCTCTTGGGCAGCAATCCCGACACATTGCGCCTCGGCCATGTGGCCGACATGCCATCCCCATGTACTACGCCATCCTTCTCTATCACCCATGCGCCAGCACAGTCACAGCATCCTTCAGCGCATACACGAGATGTTGCTTATGGCGTGTTGACCCATCACACTGATACAAAGCGGCGTTACGCCCGGCGGGGACTTGTACATGAGAATATTGCAGCGCAGGGCATGCTCTCTCTAGCTCAACCAGAAGATCGAGCCGCGTAGGCACGACGATCAGGCCAAGTGACGGATAATTGGGGTTTGAGTAGCACAACGGGCAGGGCGGGCCGCCGTTGTCGGGGCTATCGATCGAGTCGAGACTGACGTTGCAACGGTTGCGAAGCATAGCGAACGGTCGCGCCGGTCAGGATTGGCGACACGTGTGTGCACTACAAACGCATATACTGGACATATTTTTGGTGGGCGAGATGGGCGATTTGGGTGGGGCTGCTGTTGTAGTGGAGTCTTGTTGTTGTTCATGACTCTGATGCTGCCTGATGTCTGAGGCGAGAAACAGGGGTATCCCTTCCAACAGCCCTACCGCAGCTTGGAGTTTCCCCTGACTCACGAAAGAAAGCTTAACGACATGACCTAGAACTGTAAATAAACCCAGATCAAAGGCTATGATTGAATTTAAGTTAGGTATATGAGATTATCTTCCACGTGTGTTTGCATAACTGTACTCCAATCTTACTGTAGACAGATCTTTCCTCTTCCAGCTCTGTCCCCTGACACGAGATAAGCGCGGGCCCATCCGTCATTGTACCTATGGACGCAACGTTCATCACAACCCGCAACCGTGTTTCGTAATCATCTTTCGCAAAGCATAAGGAACCGAGCCACTATACAGGATAACGACAAGGTCGGATACTTTCGTGCATGTCAGGCACAACCCGACGAGATCCCCTGCAATGCCATAGAAGGAAATGATCGTCCTGGATGAAGAGTGGTCACGTCTCCCTAAGAATCCTTGTCATTGCTGTGTGAGAGCGTTTTCAACGATATACCATTCGCCTTCGTTCAATTTCAACCTAGTGGTGACTGAAATGTACCAGGATATGCGTTGCCCTGATCCGTCAAAACTAGTGATTACCGTAAGCATGTCGCAGATCTTGTCAGACTGATATATCCGCTACGAGTCCGAGACTACTGCCTCGGAACGTGAATTGCGAACCAATCTCGTTGGACGTCATCAGCACTTCATTGATGGGTGGAACCAGAAGCTCTAGGCGACGCGGAATTTCCCAACCCGTTACTATTTCATTTGCTCTTGTCAGAGATCCTGAGGGGCCATGTCGGGTGCCTCATGGCGAGGTATAGTGGTTCTATCACGTATGCAATGCATGTTCTGCTAGGTACATCCCCTTGTTGCATGGATCATGCAGAGGGTACCAAGTGACTTGCATTGGAGGGTTCGTCATCGCGTAGAGCTCTCATACATGACTGAAAGACTGGGTGTTGTTTGGAACCGAGGTCCCATTCTACTTGCGAGTCTGCCCCGAGCGAGTTTCACCCTTGTAGAGGTGATATGGTAGTCACACTACGATTAACTAATTGCTCCCCCGAGTCTATAAAGCGACGAGCCAGTAATAAGGGACCGGCAGTTGTATTGAAAGTACTTCGACAAGTACCCTGTATGATCACGATCAAATCCCGCCTTCATCACAGCCGCTTTCATCAAGAGCTGCCTTATCAAAGCCAAGACGACTATAGTTCTAAGGACAGCAGTCGCTAACGGCGACTAAGGAAGCGATTAGTCTCGGTACATCTATAGGTCTCATAGGAAAGCGGAAAAAGGCAGACCAGTGATACGACAAGCTTGAGGAGTATCCACGTTGATCGGAGACAGTTCTCGATATACTTGCTGATAGTGAGAGAGTCTCATCAATGGTCAGATGGCGTAATACATCCAATTGGAACAGAGTCGCAGACTAGTAAGTGTCGGAAAACGACTCGGCGGTCACTGTTGATCAGAAAGTAAATGTTCTCCGGCAGGTGGACAAATAGCGATCTCGAACATGGTCAAGCATCTTCCATGTACTGAAGCTGATGCGCCGATGTGTCAAAGTCACTCATGGCATACTAGGATAGCAATAGTAACAAGGGATTGGAACAGGAAAGTCGAACGTAATCTGACAGGATGATGCAATATAACCCGAAGTTTGACGACTACCCAAATCCAGACATCACAGAAGGTAAAGCTGTCAATCGATCAACGGTCACGATTTCTGTCTAACCGTAACGTCGCACGTGGTGAAACGTTCGTGTGAGGCCTAAATCGGAACAAAACCTTGTCGATCAGTTGAGTAATGGCATCTACCGTTGAGTGATATCGCGAAGTTGGAAGATGTAAGATGCATGTCGGGCAACTGCGCCGAAATACAGAGCACAGAACATGACCTTGAGATCCTTGTCCACGGTAGCGTGTGATGCTTCTGCAGAAAGTAAGTGCTCCGTCGTCCAAATAGAGAAACTTGGAGCTTCATCGAGACAGACTGACATAGGCTTATCTATTACAATGCTCGGTTTCTTTGCATGCGTTACTGCTTCCCAAATTTGCCGGGGAAAATTGGGCTGTCGATGGTGTTTGTTGAGGTCATTTCGAACCTTATCATGCACAATACCTGTTTAGGCAGATCGACTTTGAGCACGGACTTCCAGGTTTGTCCCAAAGGACACATTTTAGTGTATTGCTTACACACAAAGACATTTGATTTATCGTAATAGTTTTGAATGTTCATTCGCTGGGTTAAGTGCGATAAAAGAAACAAGGCTTTTACAAAATCCCATGTCTAATGACGAAGCTTTTCATGTGATGTGAGAGTGGACCGAGTGCCAGCAGATCGTCACTTTTCGAAAGATAGTTTACAATCTCCCGACTTAGACTGGTTCCATTCAAAGTCATCAGAAAAGGAAGTTCTCGCTGTACAATTTCATTGGTTCAAAGCAAATTACGGGGTTACAACGTCGTTCTAAACTAGCTCAGTTTAAGCGAGGTCTCCAGTTCCTTTTACTGAATGTCCTGAAACGACCTGTTGCTCAATTTCCTCCACTTCACTGCATTGGCGAGCCTCAGCATACAGTCTGACTGCGTGTGCTGCCTATCATCTCCCGTACCGCGTCGCCCAACTCTTGAATCACCCTTCCTGATCTGGGAATCGTATGTCCCTTGCCGGTGTCAAAAAGCGTAGCAGTATTCTCATCGCAGACATTGAACATTGCTAGTGCTCCATGCTTGTAGGGATCTGTTGATCTCTTGCATTAGCCTCATGTAATCCTGAGTAGACAGACGCAGGGTTACCATTTGCTCCGACGATGTGCAGGGTGGGAACGTCGATCTTGAGTGCGCTTTCGTCACTCAGTACGAAGTCGGCGTTCGAAGCCAACGGTGGCCAGCCAGTGATGAATATGGCGCACTTAATCTGCCTGGCTTGGCCAGTTTCTTGTTCCCGTCTGATTTCGTCCAAGATGAGGGACGCTGCAAGGCAAGAGCCTTCGCTATACCCGATAACACCCTCGATCTGAGGGTTTTCCTTCAAGGTTGCGTAGATTGAGTCCATCACTTCTTTTAGATTGTCTTTTAGTTGCTCTTGTGCTCCGGCCTGTCTTTTGCCTCTCAATTTTCGCATGATTTCTTCAGAATTGTCTCCGGTCGGCATGTCCCGGACTCGTTCGAGCATGCGCCTAGATCCCACAGCACCATCGCAGAACCAGCTGCGATAGGGCCCGTTACCAAAGTATTTCTCAACCCCTGTGCAACATGTGAGCTCCTTGTACTAGGGGATCTCTGTGTACCTCTGGGCCCAGTACATACCGTATGGCGGATCACCTAGGATAGGTGCATTCATGAAGTGGAAAGATGCCGCTTGATCTCGCTCTAGCTCCTTCTCCAGCGGAGCTATCGTGAGTTAGAAGTTGCTGTACAGAAATAACACAAAGAGTGGCCTACCTAGCTGGATACCGAAGTACTATTTCAACATTAGCATCGTTCTGAGCACTGTTGAAAAGGACGAACTCACATCCGCGTTGGAAATGGCACCGTGGAAGCCTAGAAACTGCATCGTGTTGTTCTTGAGGTTGTTTTTGTTTCGAATGTTCTGTGAATTCGATTGAGCGGAGGGCACTCGTCGACTATAAATTGTGAACCTTTTGAGCAAATTAGTCTGCATCATCCAGGACACACTAGTTCGGGCCTCAAGAAGATCGGCCGCGCAGCTGATCACTGCCTCACCCCACTTTGATATCAGTTGAGTTTGCTACGTTCAAGGTACAGGCCATGGGGGGACCGGCCGCGCAACTCGCCACTATCTCCTGCTGCATCATATTCAAAGCTCCATAGAATGCATGTTGGCAGCCGCTGATCTTTCCTTAGCTTCAAACAAACACGGTTGACTTTCCGAGGTGGTGTACAGACGGGCTAGTATCCTCCGAAGTGGTGGTCAGGCGGACTTGTGTCCCAATGTGACGAACAGGTAAACTAGTATCCCAAAATCTGCATAAATAGCTTCGTCCCCACGACATCACACAGCTTCAGATAGACATCCCATCCTTTATACCCATCACCGAATCTTAATACTCCTCTTTCGTTCTACCACGACCTCCACCTACAACGACCCGTCACCATGACTGACAAAGTTGCCATCATCGGGTACGCTTGTCGACTACCTGGACAGGTGTCGACTCCAGAAGATCTTTGGGAGCTATGCACCCGTGGTCGAAATGGGTGGTCAGAGATGCCCAAGGACAGGTTTTCCTTCGACGCATTTCATCACCCAAACCCTTCAAAGCCTGGAACCTTCAACCCCAAGGGTGGCTATTTTCTTTCCGACGACATCTCTCGTTTCGACGCATCTTTCTTCAACCTTACCGCCAAAGAAGCCATTTCTCTGGACCCACAACAGCGACTCCTTCTGGAATGTACATTCGAGGCGTTCGAAAGTGCAGGTGTGCCCCGGGAACAGTTCGCTGGACGCAACGTCGGCGTCTACGTAGGCGGTAGTTTTTCCGACTATGAGCTGATGAACCTGAGGGACCTCGAAACCACGCCAATGCATCAGGCTACCGGCTGTGCCCAAGCGATGCAGTCGAACCGTATCTCTTACGCCTTCGACCTGCGAGGGCCCAGTATGACTTTTGATACCGCCTGCTCGAGCTCGCTCGTAGCTTTGCATCATGCTGTACGAAGCTTACAGTCTGGTGAGTCGACAGAAGCAATTGTGGGTGGAAGTCATCTCAATATCTTACCGGATTACTTCGTTTCAATGTCCACATCTCAACTGTTCAATGATCATGGAAAGACATTTGCATTCGACGAACGAGCTGAGTCAGGATTTGCGAGGGGTGAAGGCGCCGGCGTTGTGCTCCTGAAACCCCTGGCTGCTGCGATCCGTGATCGCGATCCAATTCGAGCTGTTATCTGCAACACAGGCACCAATCAAGATGGCCGGACCCAGGGCATCACCAATCCAAACGGGCAGGCGCAAAGAGATATCATCAGAAAGGTCTATCAAGATGCTGGATTAGACCCGCGCCTTTGTGGGTACGTTGAAATGCATGGTACCGGGACTAAGGTTGGAGATCCGATCGAGGCTTCTGCTGTGCACGAAGCTCTCTCAATCCACCGAAGCCCTGAGGATCCGTTGTACATTGGTTCAGTCAAATCAAATGTCGGCCACTTGGAAGGAGCGAGCGGTGTCGTCTCGCTTATCAAAGCAGCCATGATGCTAGACAAAGGTCTGGCCCTTCCCACCACCAACTTTCGCAAGGCAAATCCCGCCATTCCCATGGATGAATGGAACATGAAAGTTCTCACAACAACGAAACCATGGCCACGGAACAAGAAGTATGTTTCGATCTCGAACTATGGGTTTGGTGGCGCGAACGCACATTGCGTGCTAGAGCGGCCACCAGTGGGCAGAGACGCAAGCTTGGAAGTCGATCCAGACCAACTACCAGACCCGCTCACGAAGCTTTTCCTGGTTTCTGCAAACGATAAAGAGTCTTTGCAGGGGCGGATCAAGAACCTAGGCATTTACTTCGAGCGGCGACCCGAAGCGTTCGAGAAGATGCTTTATTCGAACATGGCCTTCACTCTCGGTTCGAGGACATCAAATCTCGCCTACAGGCTAGCGATTCCAGCTTCATCCTTGAGCATGCTCACCCAGAAGTTTGCTCAGATGACGCTCAACTGTCCCAAGGTGCTGAGAGAGCCAACACAGGCTTTTGTATTTACCGGACAGGGTGCCCAGTGGGCGCAGATGGGTATGGGTCTTATGGATCAATATCCTATCTTCGCATCCGCGATCAACAAAGCCAGCGAGTACCTCACAGAAATTGGCGCCGACTTTTCGCTCCTGGAAGAGCTGCAAAAGCCAGCAAAGATTTCTCGTGTCAACTCTCCGCACATCAGCCAGCCTGCCTGCACAGCCATCCAGATAGGCTTGGTCAATCTCTACGCAGCCTGGGGCATCCGCCCTGCATCCGTGATAGGGCATAGTTCAGGTGAAATTGGAGCTGCCTATGCCGCGGGAGCATACGATGCTGATGCGGCTATGGCACTAGCCTACCACCGAGGAATGATGACTTTGAAGTTGAAGGAGCTGTATCCCACTCTGAGGGGTGGTATGATCGCCGTCGGCTATGGCCCGGAGGCTATCAAGCCATACATGGAGAGAATCCAACCTGGATACCTCACGATTGCTTGTGTCAACAGCCCTACCAGTGTTACAATCTCTGGCGATGAGTCTGCCATGGCTGAATTGCATGACCTTCTGGACGAGGACGACATCTTCAATCGTCAGCTCAAAATCGACGTTGCGTATCACTCGGAGCACATGGCCCGTGTCTCGGATTTGTACCTGGCCTCAATCGCGGATCGAACTCCTGCTACCAGTTTGACCGCCAAATTCTACTCATCGGTCTATGGACGCGAGGTCGATGCTTCGGAGCTCGGTCCCGAATACTGGATCAAGAACCTCGTGTCAACTGTGCTGTTCTCCGACGCACTTGCGCCGATGTGCTCAAGTGAGAGTAGGCCGGACCATCTGATCGAACTGGGACCGCACTCTACTCTGAAAGGACCTATCAAGGATATCTTGAAAACCCTCGGATCTTCAGCCACCAAGATTGGCTACTCGTCCAGCCTCCTCCGGAATGTCAACGCCGTAGAATCGGTGATGGAGGTTGCAGGCGCGGTGTATGCCAAAGGCACTACTCTTGATATGATCGCGATCAATTTCCCTGCCACCGGGGCCAAGCATAACTATCTGGTGCAAGATCTACCCAGGTATCCATGGCAGCATTCCGCTTCATATTGGCACGAAGCTCGTATTCCGCAAAAGCATCTCACTAGGTCGGGCAAGAGAAACGATGTACTTGGCGTACTTGCCAACTACTCGAACGATCTCGAACCCACATGGAGAAACATCATCCGCCTAGATGACGTCCCGTGGTTGCGACACCACAAGATGCAAGGGATACCAGTTTTCCCCATAGCGGGTTACCTGTCAATGGCAGTGGAAGCTGCCCAACAACGCGCAGATGATCGCAACACGACCTTCGACAGCTTTGAGCTTCGTGAGGTAGTAGTCGGCGCCGCTCTGGTTCTCAATGATGGCTCTGACACGGAAACAACAATCACCCTTCGACCCTTCAGTGACGCGTCGAGAGGTCAATCCGACAGCTGGGACGAGTTCAAGATCTGCTCGTGGGAATCGAAGCGTGGCTGGGCAGAGCACTGCCGAGGTCTCGTTCGCGTTCAAGATTCAGGAAAAGACAGAGGCCGTTCGGTAGCCGCAGATCCGATGATGCAGGAGGACTTCATCAAGAGACAGTCTTCCAGCGTCGAAGCCCAAGCAACGCGTCGGGTCGACGAGACGGACATGTACGCCAAACTTAGTGCTGTGGGTGCTGGTTACGGTACCACGTTCCAGGGACTGAAAGAGTGTTACATTGGAACCGAACACTGTCGAGGTGATATCGTCGTGCAGGACACTCGTAGTCTCATGCCAAAGGAGTTCGAGTCCGACCTAGTCATACACCCATCTCTTCTCGACATCTTCCTACACCTGACGTGGCCCATCCTTGGTGCAGCAGGAGACCAATTCGACACCTTGTACATGCCCACATTGGTACGGTCGGTCAAGATTGACCGCGATATCATCAAGGTCCCCGGCGAGCATCTATCTGTGTGGTGTGTTGGCAGTCCCGATTTGGGCAACCCTAAGCCGACCACGTTTGAGATTTGCGCGACCCGGCCAGGAAACTTGGGCAAGCCAGTCATCAAGTTCGATGGCTTTGTCATGACGCCCATCAGGGGAGCTGGTGCTTCCGGTGATGCAGACACGGAAAAGGTTTGCTTCAAACTTACCACGCAACCGTTTGAAGCTGGCCCGATCCCGGTCGAAAAGATGGAGTCCAATGGTCACCGAGCGAATGGTCACCAAGCCAATGGATCGAACGGACTTGTAGAGACAGAGGATGGGCAGGCCGAAACAGGATCTGGAGTACGCACGCCTGTCGAGAAGCCTGATATTTCGATCATCCTGTTTGGCGAGAGCCCGAGTGTCGCGAGCGATTTGGCTGAGGCGATCGATGTCGCCACAGGTTCGCGCCCACCGATCTTCAAACTCGGCGAGACAGATTGTAAGGATAAGCGAATCGTTCTCCTCGAGACTGGAGACAAGTCCTTGCGGACTGCTACTGCATCAGAGTTCGAGAGTCTCAAAGAAATCCTTCTACATGCAGCCAAGACTGTGTGGGTGTACTCCCGAGATACGCCGGAGTCGGCCATGAGCGTCGGTATGGCACGATCGATACGTTCAGAGAACATGTCGCATATCGCAACTCTCGGTGTCGAATCTACTGAGCTGAACTCCAGCTGGCCTTCCAAGTCGATCATGCGCACTCTTGATGCTCTGTGGCTTACCGAGCACGTGGAACCCATCAACGATATGGAGTTCGTGGCCACCGATGGTAAGCTGTATGTCCAGCGGATAGAAGAGGACCGCTCTATGAACGACTTCATCAGCAACGAGACAGATGGATCGGTACTCGAGAAGCAACCATACAAGCAGGAAGACCGAAGACTGCAACTCCAGATCGGCAGCTATGGTTCTCTCAACACCATTCATTGGGTCGATGATGTGCCGGAAAAGTTGAAGGATTTCGAGATTGAGATTGAGGTAAGCATTATCTATTGCACACAACCGAGCCTATAGCCGATGGTCAGATGTTCCCGGACATCGACAACGCGGGTTGTAACCAGAATGTCTGGGCAAGTGGGACCTATCACTACAGGCTCAACCAACCCCGCTCCTTTCTTCTACGCGTTTTTTACTATGAGCATCTGCTAATCGTGCCTTCATTCTTTTAGGTCAAGGCTACTGGCGTCAACTTCAAGGATGTGGTGGTCTGCATGGGCCAAGTCAGTCAGCCATACATTGGTGTCGAATGCAGTGGCATTGTCTCCGCTGTAGGAAGTAAAGTTTCCCATCTTCGAGTTGGGCAGAGAGTTATGGCCATGACAGAGGGCGCTTACTCCACCTACGCACGATGCCTCGGCACTAGTGGAGTCCCTATCCACGACACAATGACGTTCGAGCAGGCAGCCACTATCCCAGTAGTCTTCTGCACTGCTTACTACGGCCTGTTTGACCTCGGAAGAATGACCAGGGGCGAGAAAGTGCTGATCCACGCCGCTGCCGGTGGTGTTGGACAGGCTGCCATTATGCTCGCGCAGATGGTTGGCGCAGAGATCTTTGCCACGGTTGGAAGTCAGGACAAGAAACAGTTCTTGATCGATACATACTCTATCCCCGAGGACAGGATCTTCTACAGCCGCGACACATCCTTCGGAGCGGACATCCGGAGAGCGACCGACGGCGCTGGTGTCGACATCGTCCTGAACTCTCTGGCCGGCGACATACTCAGAGAGACCTGGGACACCTTGGCACCGTTCGGACGATTCATCGAAATCGGCAAAGCTGATATCACAAGGAACAGTCGCCTGGACATGTTGAAGTTCGAGTACAACTGTACTTTCGCTTCAGTCGATTTGACCAAGGTCGCTGCATACAAGCCGCAGCTCATGCAACGTCTGCTTGCGGACGTGACCTACTTGATGAGCAAGGGCATTCTTTCACCTATCTCACCGATCAAGTCATACCCTATCTCCGAGACCGAATTGGCGTTCCGCGCTTTGCAAAGCGGAAAGGCTATGGGCAAGTTGGTGGTGGTTCCCCATGCAGACGATCAGATTCTCGTACGTACATATTCTAGTTTCACACATGACAATGGCTAACGATCTCTAGGCGTCAAAGGCGAAGGTTCGCGACATCCTCTTCCGGCCAGATGCGACATACATCATCGTTGGAGGTACTGGTGGCCTCGGTCGTAGCCTTACCAAGTGGATGTCGATGAAGGGCGCCCGCAACATTGTATTGACTTCTCGGAGTGCTGCAGTCAACCCCCGCATTCAGGCGCTTACCGATCAGCTTGCACCGAGTGGTACGAACATCCTTGT
Organism: Dothidotthia symphoricarpi CBS 119687; assembly: GCF_010015815.1. Classification (NCBI taxonomy): domain Eukaryota; kingdom Fungi; phylum Ascomycota; class Dothideomycetes; order Pleosporales; family Dothidotthiaceae; genus Dothidotthia; species Dothidotthia symphoricarpi. Next base: position 958,336 of record NW_022985028.1, read on the forward strand.
TTGTGCCTGCGATGTCTCAAACGAAGAATCTCTTGAGAAGCTGGTGAACGAGGACTTGAAAGACTTGCCACCAATCCGGGGTGTTGTGCATGGAGCCATGGTTCTACGTGACATGCTGTTCGAACAGATGACGCAAGAAGACTTCCACGCCGTCACTACCTGCAAGGTTGAAGGTGCTCTCAACCTCCACAAGGTCTTGTCCTCTTCGCCGCTCGATTTCTTCGTGGCTCTCTCCTCCGTCGCTGGCGTGGTCGGCAATCGAGGTCAAGCAGCCTACTCCGCGGCCAACGTCTTCCTCGATCAATTTATGGCATTCCGACGCAAACAAGATCTGCCAGGCACATCCATCGACTTGGCAGCTGTCTCAAACATCGGTTACCTTGCTGATGGCAGCGATGCCCGCCGCGAAGAAGTGCTCAAGAACATCGGCGGTCAAACCATCGACGAATCCAAGGTCTTGGCCCTGTTCGCTGCCGCTGTCACCGGCAAGATGAACGAGTCTTGCCAAGGTCAATGCATCACGGGACTGGATACGTCAGACGACTCCAGCTTCTGGCTGTCTGATGAAAAGTTCGCTGTCTTACGCGAAGCTGTACAGGCCGCATCGGGAACTGGCGGGTCGTCGAGTACTGCTACCGTCGCGTTGTCCAAGGTCTTGCGAACAGCAGCGTCCAAAGAGGATGCGAAACAGGCGCTCTATGTCGCGCTCGCCGAGAAGATCGCGGCCATTCTGGTCCTCCCCGCAGACGCAATTGAGCCCTCGCAAACGTTGAAGAATCTAGGGTTGGACAGCCTCGTCGCGATCGAGCTTCGCAACTGGATTACGCGCGAGACGGAGATTAACGTGCAGGTGTTGGAACTGTTGAGCAGCGGAAGCATCATGAACTTGGTTGAGCTGGTGTTGAAGAAGATGGGGTTGTTAGAGTAGTGCGCCCAGTAGTCAATGATTATGGTCCTGACTTAACCTATATTCGCGTTCTACACGGCTCTGTACGGGCTATGAATTAACCAAGTGTCCCAGAACAGTACAACGTGTCTTCAACGTCGGTGTGAAGAATGAATCGGTCAACAAAAAGCAAGCTGCATGAATACGCGCCTTCGTTTTGGCTGACTTCTAGGGTCTCTTTCATCCGCGCGACTACGTGTCGTCTCTGGTTCATTGCCGCCGTTGAATGTCGAAAGCCAACTGGATTCAGCCATTCTTCTCTACAGTATAGAGTCTAGAAGTATGATCAGTTCCTGTTCGTTGTTTACACTCATTGTGAATGCTTTCGGTGGTATCATGCAGCTCCACCAAGGTCGACGGTCATTGTCAAGGTGGTCCCAAAGTCCAGAGGCGGTTCTACCATGCCCTGTGAACACACACGATGCTCACATATGGTTGAGGGTAAGACATGTGCATCATGTGACGCGGTTTGGACCTCGACCCTCATCGTCAATGTGTTTCGTCGCGAATGGTAGTCGCCGTTGTCGCCGGGGACTCCGCAACGGAGTCGCTTATCTGGAACCATGAGCATGAAACATGTCTATCCCGACGGAAGTCTGTCAGGGCTCGGCATGCGCTACGCGTGCGCATGTGTGTAGCGTTTCGTGCTGCGGCGCCTGGTCGTGTTCGTGCGGGGACGCGCTTTGGAAGACGCTGGTGTCGTTTCGGCGTCGCTCGCGTTCGGGAACGTGTTCGTCGCGTGCTCGACTGAGTATGCGGATTGTTTAGGACTTGGTTGTAGTGTGCATTCCCGCGCGTCCTCGGGGAGGGTATGCAATGCTGGGGGTGCGACGACAAGGTTGAGCAGCTGGTGAGAAGGTGCGGGGTGCGTCAATCTTGGCGGATTATCTAACGCATCGCTATAAGTTGCACAGGCTGCTGCGCAAAAGTCCAATGCTCTCAACGACAGATACAAGTCGGCCCGTCGTGTGGGAATGCGCGCATCGCCTGGCTGGGACGAGGAAGTAGAAACAGGCTTAGGTAATCATCGGCCATCACCGCAACCAGAGGATTCCAATACTAGCTCAGGACAATAAGCGAACTTTGACCGTCACGAAACCACTGACATGTAGGAGCCCAGACATCGTACTGTGTGTATCGTGGAATTTGCAAATCCTCAGCTGGAAGACTTCTAATAGCATGATAACCCTAATAGGAAACAATATGTTTGGAAGTGCAAGCCCAGTTGAGGCTTTCGCAAGTACTGCCAACCAAGTAAGCTCTATGGGATCGTGAGAGAACATTGGAAATCGTCAAGCCACGCATGTAGAATGCTTGCTAAGGCCAGCAACTGACCAAGGCTCATCCGTTCGGATTCTATTTCTAAGGTCACATTCAAATTAGTGCAGGCTATGCTACACCCGGGTATTTCAAATACATCTGTTCTTACTCAGTCACGCCAGATAGCGGGTTTCAATTTTCCCTTGTGTAAACACGCGATTTCGTCCAGGCTCTTGTAACCTAACAGAGTTATAAATACATGGACTACACCGTACGTGCAAATTCCGACGATGCCAATTCCTGTATGTTAGATGCCATGTATAGGATAGAACGTGATGCTCGTCACTCAAACAGCAAGAGGACCGCTTCCTGATCAGTCGTCAGTTCTGGACCATACCATCCTCAACTACAATCCTCAATGCCCTTCAGCCTCAGAACACTTTCTATGGCTCCCGATATAGACTGCAACTTGAGTCTAGATTGCCGTCAATCTTTAGCTCTCAGTTTTCCAATTTCACTTCTCAACGCCTTGTATGACTCGAAAAGTTAATTAGCGTAACTGGCTGTGTATCTTACAGTACATTATGTCGAGCAAGGAACACATCTGAGAGTTAATTTTTGCGACGTTATCTAAACTTTTAACAGTATCACTTTTGGGAGACTTCTATTCTTCCGCAGCGGTAACACTTTACAACCTCAACTGTTGATCGATGGGACGTACTTGATGAGGCGGATATCGGGGTAGAATTAATCCTTATGCTAGAAGAAGCATGACTTTTGTTGAAAATCTCATCGTTTGGGGACGTTGACAAACACTTACTAGATTTCCTTTCCACCTACAAACCACTATTTCGACTCCTCCCAGTCTAATGAGTGACATATATCATGTAAAAAGATAAGAACTCACTACGTTCACAAAAGACACATCAGTTGTTCTTTTCCCGGCTGGTCAGTCACGCGTTATAATCCTTCAGAATAATATACTCCTACCTTGTACTTGTCACATCCTTCTTCCGTATCGGCGAGATTAAGAAGCTGTTTCATATAATCTGCAACTCTAGCTTAACCTTTGTTGTATTCATATCCAGCATCTGTCACACTAACGATGAGTAAAATGAAATCTGTAAAAAAACAATGACAGTTATCAACGGGCCTGCCAAAGATTATGTAGCAACACGAGTACATATCGTGCAGCAAACACCTGCCAGAACGACTATGGCTTATGCGATGGTAAACCAGAAGCTTCTGCTTGCAAGTCATTAAGATACGCGACATGTCCTTCTACCGTTACTATAACTATCGCAGGACAGGCTTCTACCTGTCACGCTGCCACCAAAACGGCAGTCAGCATTTCTCTCACCGTTACGTTGCCTGGAAAGAAGACTACCATCACAGCTGTGAATACACTTAGTCTGCCTGGTAAAAGCCAGGTCATAATTATGGCTGTCCCGACCACCAACCGACTTCCGGGAGTAGGAAAGGTGTCAGCTGTGACCATAACAGCGATGATTACCCTGCCAAGTAACGATTCAACATTAATCGCGACTGTTTCACAACCAACAACTTGACAATCGTACTTTCAGCTACAAATACAGCCACTGCAGCTGCCATGCCCGCATACTCAGCTTCGACCGCTATCGCAAATTCCGATTTCAGTATCCCAGGGGCAGGGTATTGGGCTTACCTCCAAATTGGAGACGCTACAGTGGACAACACTGGAGGTCATGCCAGACTTCGCAACGATAAGAACATCGTAATCAACTCACGATCTATCTCCCAGGCTGTGAAGCTTGGTCCGGGAACTACTTAAAAGTTCATGATGAGGGCTAGATGGGTAACGACTGGTCATGCGGAAGTTCATGCATGTTCTTCTATAGCTTGGTTAGATAAATTCTACGAAGAAGGAACCTCTGTCACAGATGTTCAATATACCGATGTTCTACTTGAAAGCATAATCTTTACTGCGCCAAATGGGGGCAAACCCATCGAAGTGATCTTGGTTATCGAATGTAGGTACGGTGGAGGTAATACTGGACAACCACAGGAGGCAGACGTGACCGATGAGTATCTTATGGAAAGCTTGCGTCCGTTTTGAAGTCTTTTGGTAAGTGGTAGATTCTGTTCCCTTCGATAGTTTCATATAGTTTGTTGCATGTGATCTTGAACTACGTAGGACATGCAATTCACAGTCAGCAAGTGTTATGCCTATCAAACCCATTGGATATAGACCGATCTCTTGCGAAGATATAAATAGAAAATATATTAAACCTTGCCTCTAGATATATTCCAAGTACCATTATCTGTCTCTCTTTACAGCTACTTGTGCCTCGCCGTCTTGTACACGAAGAACAATCTAAAGATCATGACTTCACGAGCCAACCCTAAGCAGTAAAAGCTTGCTTTCTAGTGATACCGTGTGGGGCTGTAGAACGGCGACGAGATTTTTATAGACAACACACTTTGAGACCGATTACGAGAATCGAGGTCATGAATGTTAGCCCACCAACGAGCATTATCGTCTCGAGCACATTGTAGGTCTGGAAGCATCGTCTTTTCCTAACCGGGAACTCAGCAACCGCGCTCACTGTCGGCATAGTCGCAAGAAAGTGAAGTATATCGCTGTCTTGCAATACAAGAAAAGATTAACAAGTGAATGGATGGAAACGGATAAATACAACGGATATGATAGGTGATATTACTTATACTTGAGCAGCTCAGGTTTAGTTTGTGGGGGTGGCGTCACTGTGAGGATGAAGCAAACGTCTTCCAAAGATCTCTGCTTAAGAATTCCGTGATTACTAGAGAGTTATCTGCATTAAAAGCCTTGAAAAGTTTATGCACTCATACTGATACATCACTCAATGCAGTCAATCCAATCACAGATCGCTTTTGATGGTTAATTTAATCCGGCGATGTCAATGCCCATAAACGTAAGCCTTGTTGGTACGTGACTTGAGGGAGAAATGAATACAGTCGCCGCTAATCGAATGTGTCTGCACATTCACAGGCACCTGAGATCTGCCTATGAGGTCTATCTTCATAACCTCGCTTTTGAATCTTCGATGTACATCTGCCTGGCCTTTGCATTCTCTTCTCTCCACCATTTCTTTCTCATCTCATGACCAGCCATGAACACATCAAGCCACTGCTTCTCAAACTTGGGCAACTTCCTGCCCGGTCCGTCATCACCCGCCAGGTGTCTCAAAGTCTCGAAGTACTCCTCGAAATCTGGAAAGACAAACGTAAACATGGCACCATCGCCAAGTCTTTCTGTCCTCTCTCGCTCCCACTGCTGTCGTTCCAAGAGTGGAGGTAGTTTTGCGCGACCGGCGAGTACACGCGCGGCGAGTACTGCTTGCCACTCAAATACTTTGAAGGTAAGGCCTGCGCCTACGGCGCCAACGAAGAGCAAAGTGGTATCAGACTGATATACGACATGCTGATAAAGGTTGGGGACGCGGTTATTGCGCACTTCGACATGGGGTAGGAAGGGGAGGCTCCATGAATATCCTGTTCCGAATATGAGTTCGTCAACGTTTGCGACTGATGTTCCGTCGATAAAGTGTACAGTGCGATCATCCATTATGTGCGAGATTGAGGGCTTTGCAACGATACCGGGGTTTTTGAACGCTTCGTCGCCGAAGTAGCCGTTTGCTTTGTGACCGAGAATCACGGCATAGATTGGGTCGTTGGCAGTGCCAACGAGATCGTAGGCAATGTCAGCTGCAGAGACTGATGCGCCAACGATGACGATGCGCTACCCCCCGGTTAGTCGTGTTACCTCAGTGATACAATAAGGTTGATGCTCACTTTGTCTCGATACGCTTCTTTACCGCGAAACATCTTGCTGTGTTTTACGCTTCCTGGTCGTGTCCATTCAAATTTCTCCAACCCTTCAACTTTGGGAATATACGGAACGCTATAATGCCCGTTCGCTACGACGACTCCATCGAACATCTCCTCCCACCACTCGTCGTCTTCAGCAAAACTTCCCTCTCTTCGGAGCACCAATCGCCATTCATTTCCTACTTTCTCCGCTAGCTCGACCGTTGTATTGTAGGAAACGAACTCCCCGTAACCTTTTCGGTTCACCAGAGAGGCGATGTATTCACGAATGGTGGAATGATGTCTAAATGGTGTGTCAATACCATGTTTGGCTATCGATGTTGGACTCCGCTGATCAGAGATAGGTTCCTGGGAAAATGACATTGGAATGCTGTCGACATTGGTTTCTAGGTATGGATAAACCGATGATTCAGTGTGACGCGTCTGCTTGGATTTTGGGAGGCGTATCGGAAGTCTTGTTGGCGTCTCTAGAGGAGCATCCGCAGTACGGGTCGCTAGCGATGCAAATATAGTATGATCAAAGGGCGGAGGGGGCGCTTCGTCCTCAATCCTAAAACATTGTGAGTACTCTGAATAGTGTTGTTCCTTATCGTTGACGTTCGAAGTAACTTGTCGCAATGAAACTTTGTGACATACCAACAACCGCCTGGACTTGCCCTTCTTTCGAACACACGTATGACATCGAAAGCCCGTTCTCGAGCGAGTGCGTCCACTGCGATAGCGCCACCTGGACCCAAGCCAATTACTGCAACACGTCTTACACCCATAGTTTTGAACTTTGTCGCTCGACTCGCATAAGCCTTGATCCCTGAATATATCTTATGCTGATTGAGAAACAGGCTCCCGAAAGCCAAACTTGTAGAAAATTCAGGATGCAACGGCTGACTATCGCGATTGTGGACAAGGATAATGCGATTGTCTTGTTTCACGCTAATACTCGCCCCACGGTTCGGCTAAGAGCTGGGCTGGGCTAGGCAAGGTGGCAAGGTGTAAGCAGACAAGATAGGCAGGGCTAAACTCTCCAAACCCATTATTGTGAATTAGCGAAAGTAGTATTGTTAGTAGTCGATGATTATAACGTACTTTGTATGCGAGCTGGTTTCCTCAGCAAGCTAGTTACTTTAAAATACACTCACGATCTTTTACTCTCCACTTCGACTCACAGTAATTCGTCTGCCATGGCCACTTCGCATGGTTTAGACAAGATATTCGGCTATATGCCTTTTGATCATTTCCTTGTAGTACGCCTGATTGCACTCTCTCTAGCGACGACGGCTAAAGCTCTTTTAATTGCGGCTGACGTGAAGCAACAGGAAAGATGGGACCCAGAATCGTCTCTCCACCAAGACGAGCAAGAACGGGATCTCGTGAAATCATGGATTAGCCTCGGCAGATGTGGCCGCTCTGTAAGATATCCTCGTCCAACTGTGCAAGTACCTTACAGTTGGAACCACTAACGCGCGATTTAATCAGGTCTACTTCCAGCGGTGCATGGAAGTTCTCGACATTCCCATACCTGATCACATTCCGCCAACCCTGTCGGCTTTTGAGAAGCGCAAGACAGCGGATCCAGAACAGTGGAGTGCTGCTGGTGCTATCTGGATTCGGACATGGTATGGCAATGAGGCATCTCTTGGAGATACTTTGGCTGAAGAGACGGTTTCGCGTACAAGTGCCGACGAGGCGTATCTCCAGCTGTGGCAAAAAGCTTTATGGCCTCCAGATCAACACGGGTTTGACAACAGTATGTTTGGCCCATTCGTATTTGAAGAAAATGACGCTGCCTATGGAGTGCTGGCACGAGACGCAGATGATGAGGTGGAGCTAATGGATGTTATACCGTCTTTTATCTTAAGCGCTCTCGTGCGGTGCCCCGACGCTATGGAGGGAAGTGGACACTCTAAGACAATAGAGGATGACGATGATCTGGCATCGCGTCAAGCGTTGCTTGTAGTGGTTGCAGACCGCGAGGCATGTGAGGATGGATGGGCATTGCTAATTGCTATCAACCATAAGGGCCAGGTGTTGCACAGACGTGTCAGGTGCAAGGCTTCCTGGGTGGGAGAGCATGTAACCTCTTGGAAGGATGGGGGTGAGCCACTGGATGTCGCAAGTGAGAAAGAGAACATAATAAACTATCTAGATGGTAATCGATCAGGCAATGGGTGGGACAAAGACGAAGCATTGTAAGACGTGTAGAAATGTTGTTTAGTTAAGACATGACATGATCCACGTTTGAGCTGCGCATACTATTATACTTCGCACATAATTAAGCTGCGCTCTCTACTGTAATACCTGACGTGTGGCGCTTAAAGTGACGCTGATGGTTTTGATGTTCCGGCGCTTCCACTATATTATCACTCTCTCGATTATTAACCCCGGGCTTGATCTTGATCCCAGTTGGAACGTTGAAACTATCCCCATCCTCAAGAATCTCGATGCCTTGAGCATATTAGCTGTAAGCTTCTAGATACATAAAATAAAGCCGTAACGTTAGGCCGACTTACTCTTAACGTTAAACAACTCCTCTTGTGTTAGCTTCTCTCCTTTCTTAACTTTATACAGTGCATTGCTATTATTAAAGATAACGTTATATACTGCAATTCTAATAAACTCTCTCTACAAATTATAAGTCCCTATTTCTTAGTAGTATAATAAGTGTTATAGTTTATTAGATATGTTAGATTATCCAAGAAGTTTATAGCTAATACTACCTTAATAATATCTATTATAAGTCTAGTAGGAAAATTTCTATAAAGTAAAATAGCCCTAAAATTAAAGATAAAATAACTATACGTATTAGGTTATTTATATTACAGCTTTATTATTTAGATAAGTATAGAAGAAAGATAATATTTTAAACTATAATATAGTATAAATATAAGGTAAGTTTATAAATAATAGTATATATATTACTTTTTTTCTTTTATTTTATATATAATTTATATAGATAATATATTCTAGAAATACTAGGTTATTAATTCTTAACCTAAAAGTGTATAGAAATAGGTACGTATGTAATAAGCTAGTACCTAAAATCTAAACCTAAATATAAAGTAGATATAATTTCTAAATAGAAAAGTTACCTAGACCTAATATATAGACTTAAAAATAAACTAAATATAGAAAATAACTAGACTTAAAAATTATATAGACTTAATATATAAACTTAAAAATTAACTAAATATAAAAATTAACTAAACTTAAAAATTACTTTAATATAATATATAGACTTAAAAACTAACTAAACGTAAATATTAACTAGATATAAAGAATAACTAGACTTAAGAATTACCTAGACCTAATATATAGACTTAAAAATTTACTAGATATAAAAATTACTTAAATATAATATATATTCTCTATACTAACCTAAATATCTATAAAGTATTTAAGAACTTTAAAAATAGTTAAATTAATCTAAACTAACTTTAAAAGAGAAAGCTACATTAATAATAAAATTTTATAGTAGTTAGAAACTAGAAGTATTAAAGAAAAATTATTATTATACTATTATTTACTACTTAGTACTTAATTTAAACTTATTATCTTTAGTATTTTAAATTAAATAGACTTTCTTTATTTAACTAAAGTATCTTTAAAATAAGTTAGTTAAATAAATATCTACTTACTTTTTATTATTAGTATTCTTTTATTATATTTATTCTAATATAGCTTACTTATTTCTATAAGAAATATATATTAAAGTAATAGTATAGGTAAGACTAAGTGTATTAGGATTAAAAATATAATAGTTATATTATTTTAAAATAGGGCTGTGCACAGTAGTTAGAGTAGATATTAATATAGGACTTTAATATTAAAGTCCTATATTAATATTAGTTTATAATTACCTATAAGTTACTATCCTAAACGTTAAAGTTTATAATAAACTACTGTAAGTTACTATCCCTAATATTAAAGTTTATAATTACCTATAAGTTACTATCTCTAACGTTAAAGTTTATAATTACTTATAAGTTACTATTCCTAACGTTAAAGTTTATAATTACTTATAAGTTACTATTTCTAACGTTAAAGTTTATAATTACTTATAAGTTACTATTCCTAATTTTAAAGTTTATAATTAACTGTAAGTTTATTCCTAATATTAAAGTTTATAATTACCTGTAAGTTACTATACCTAATATTAAAGTTTATAATTAACTATAAGTTTATCTCTAATATTAAAGTTTATAATTACCTATAAGTTACTATTCCTAATGTTAAAGTTTATAATTACCTATAAGTTACTATCTCTAACGTTAAAGTTTATAATTTACTATAAATTACTATCCTAAGCCTTAAAGTTAAGATAATCTGTAAATTACTATCCTAAATACTAAAGTTATAACAAACTATAAGTTACTATCTCTAACGTTAAAGTTTATAATTAACTATAAGTCTATTTCTAATATTAAAGTTTATAATTACCTATAAGTTACTATCCTTAACGTTAAAGTTTATAAGTTACTGTAAATTACTATTTTAAATATAAAGTTATAATTAACTATAAATTATTATCTTTAATATTAAAGTTTATAATTAACTATAAATTACTATTTTAAACATTAAAGTTATAATAAGCTGTAAATTACTATTCTAAGCCTTAAAGTTAAGATTATTTATAAATTACTATCCTAAAGTTAAAATTAGGGTTAGGGTTAGGGTTAGGGTTAGGGTTAGGGTTAGGGTTAGGGTTAGGGTTAGGGTTAGGGTTAGGGTTAGGGTTAGGGTTAGGGTTAGGG